>NC_054495.1:16376355-16433855 GCF_017639515.1 Carcharodon carcharias
GACTTTTTTGAAGTTATGTTGGATCGCTTTGTGTCATGCACGTTGGAACCATGAACCCTCCTGTTTCTGGGTGGATTTTTGACAGTGGCCCTCTTCACCACTTGCCTTCCTGCCTATTTTTGTATCATCTACAAACTTGGTGATGGTACATTCACTTCCCTCATCCAAGTTATCAATATATATTGTAAATAACTGAGGCCCCAGCACTGTTACCTGTGGCACTCCACTGACTACAGGTTGCCATCCTGAAAATGCCCCCCTTATCCCAACTCTCTGTCTTCTATTGGTTAGCCAATCATCTATCCATGCTAATATACTATCCCCAACACCATTGGCTCTTACCCTGTTAATTAGCCTTACTTAAGTACCTTATTGAATGCATTGTTGAAATCCAAATATATTACATCTACTGGTTCCCCTTTATCTATCCTGCTAATTACATCCTCAAAGAATTCTAATTTTATTTTCAGGAATGATTTTCCCTTCATGAAGCCATGCTGACTGTGCTTGATTATGTTATGTGATTCTAAGTGTTCTGCAATTGCATCCTTTATAATAGACTCTACAATTTTTCCCAATGACAGATGTTAAGCTAACTGGCCTATGGTTACCTGTTTTTTGTCTCCCTCCCTCTTTGAATAAGGGTGTTACCTTGGCAGTTTTCCAATCTTCTGCAACTTTTCCAGAATTTAATGATTCTTAGAATACTACCAGTGCATCCACTATCTCTGCAGCTACTTCCTTTAATATCCTAGGATGCAACCCATCAGGTCCAGGGAACTTATCGGCCTTTAACCCCAATAGTTTCCCTCATAACATTCCTCCAGTGATAGTTATTGTATTTATTTCCTCCCATTCTTCTGCCCATTGATTATTTAGTATTGGAATGCTATTAGTGTATTCTACCATGAAGACTGGAGCAAAATATTTATTCATCTCCTCTACCATTTCCTGGTTCCCCATTATTATTTCCCCCACCTCATTCTGTAAGGGGCCCATGTTCACTTTGGTCTGTCTCTTCCTTTTTTATATATTTAACAAAACTGTCTGTTTTTGTACTACTTGCTAGTTTATCTTCAAAGGTGACTTTCTCCCCTTTTATTATTTAATGTAAGGAATATACAGGGAGCAGCTGAGTTACACAGAATGTCAAACATACAGAAGATTATTGGTGGAAAGGGAGCTGGAGTAATGAAGGGAATTAATGGTATGGAGAGAGAAAAGAGATAGTGGGTGGTACGTAAAGACCCTGATAGAAAGACGGAGCCAGGCGAACACTGACCAGTAGAAATAATCACAGAATAAAAGGAGATACCAACAGAGAAAAATGAAAAGTGATAAATGTCAAATGACATAGAGAAAGAGAGATGAAAATGGAGAAGAATGCAGAGATAATGTCAGAAACATGCAGATTGTGGCAGAGCTAAAGGAGAAAGATCGAAATACAGAAAGTGGAAGAAGAAAGGGCAGACAAAAGAGAATGAAAGAGAGTGTAAGAAACCATGTCAAGGAAAGGAAATACATGAGAGAGAGAGCGAGAGAGAGAAGATATAGGTAGGTGTTTAAACAGAGTGACAGGAACAGATGAAAGAAATAGACATTGGGTGAGCTGCTGCACACTGACAGCTATAGAGAGGCAGAGGAGAAGGTAGAAAAAGAGAAAGCTGGAGAGCGATTGACAGGGTCAAGCAGGCCCATGAAGAGGTGGAAGGACAGAACGAGAAATGGATAAAGGAAGAAAAAATAGGCAAGCAAAGTTTCTTTTATGTTTAATTCAGTATCTTCCATTCGGAAATGTGGGAATCAGGAAGGGATGGACAATGATTTCTCACTTGCTGCTTTCCTAAGAAGGCAGTGAAACGTATAAAACTTATAAACTTGCAGGGAGTGTTTAGGGTCAACTATGGTGGTGTGTAACTGGGGTCACACATACAGCAAACTGGATAATGGCTGCATTATTTCTGTATTTGAGGACATCAATGATCCAGTAGATTATTTTTTCAACACAATCATGTGGATTTTCTGTATCATTTATTGACGAGAGCTTCGAATTTCCAGGTATTACAAACTGAGCTCACATATTCAAACAGCTATGGTGGTATTAGTCCGTCCTAGATTAACCTGAATAATTAATCCAGACCTCTGGGTTACTAACGCAGTCACCTAACAGCTTAGTTTTCCCTAGAGAGAGAAAATGACAAATGGTGTGATCGAGGGAGATTGAAACTGAAACACCGAGGGGACAAGGAAAGTAAAAATGAGACAGAGAAAGGCAGAAAACTGGACATCGAGAGACAGAAGGTTTGAGGAGACAAGCAGCCAGGACTTGGTAGGGAGAGTAGAAGTGGGGTGGGGTGGGGGGGGTGGCAGGGGGTGGGGGGAGGGGGTGGAATAGAAAGGACAGGACAGTAAAGTGAAGGAGTGAGGTATAGAATAGAAGGGAAAGGACAGGAACGGGACACAATGACAATAGAGATGGAAACAAGGAAGTCACGCAGATATATATGCAGATAAGCACGAAGTGGTACTTAGAATTAGATAGCAGTATCACTACAGAAAGGCAGATGGGACTAAACAAAGATGATCAGAATTAAATACCAACTGAATTTTATTTGCAATTTCTTGCTGCAAGACTTTATCTGCAATGAACTAAACTACAGATGATCAGCTCCTGATTTCAATCGCTGTTTGCTGCCACAATGCCCATATAACAACAGTGTTTTCACCTCAAATGTACTTCATTCATTGTAACGTGTTTTGAGGATAATCAGAGGACATTAAAAGTGCTTTATAATGCAAGTAATGTTTCCATCACTATTCAATTTGACTTGCATTTCGATTTATTTATTTTATTCTTCACAATGTATACATTTTACACTGACCTGCCAAATAATCAATGTATTCTGATCCCTGCCGTGGTGCTTTTAAACTGGCGAGTGCCCCAGCGATCTGTCCTGTTATCTTCTTTATTCATTCATGGAATGTGGGCAGCACTGGCTGACCAGTATTTATTTTTTGCACATCCCTAATTACCCTTGAGAAGGTGGTAGTAAGCTGCCTTCTTGAACCGGTGCAGTGCATGTGGTGTAGGTACACCTACAGTACTGTTAGGGAGGGAGTTCCAGGATTTTGACCCAGCGACAGTGAAGGAACGGCCGATACATTTCCAAGTCAGGATGGAGAGTGACTTGGAGGGGAACTTCTAGGTGGTGGTGTTCCCATGTGTCTGCTGCCTTTGTCCTTCTAGATGGTATCAGTCATGGGTTTGGAAGGTGAATGTACAAACATACGAACAAGGAGCAGGAGTAGACCATTCAGCCCCTCGAGCCTGCTCTGCCATTTAATAAATTCATGGCTGATACTTACCAAGGAACTATCCACCTCTGCCTTAAAAAATATTCGAAGACTCTGCTTCCACCACCTTTTCAGGAAGAGAGTTCCAAAGACTCACGATGCTCTGAGTGAAAACATTTTGCCTCATCTCCGTTTTAAATGGGTGACCCCTTATTTTTAAACAGCGACTCCTTGCCGTAGATTCTCCCATAAGAGGAAGCATCCTTTTCACATCCACCCTGTCAGATCCCTCAGGATCTTATATGCTTCAATCAAGTCGCCTCTCAATCTTCTAAACTCCAGGGAATACAAGCCTAGTCTGTCCAACCTTCCCTCATAAGACAGCCCACCCGTTCCAGCTATTAGTCTGGTAAACCTTCTCTGAACTGCTTCCAATGCACTTACACACTTCCTGAAATACGGTGAACAATACTGTACACAGTACTCCAAATGTGCTCTCACCAATGCTCTGTACAACTGAAGCATAACCTCTCTAAATTTGCATTCAATTCCCCTTGCAATAAATTATAACATTCTATTAGCTTTCCTAATTTCTTTCTGTACTTGCATATTAGCCTTTTGTGATTCCTGCACTAGGACACCCAGATCCATCTAAATCTCAGAGCTCTGCAATCTCACCATTTAGATAATATGCTTTTTATTATTATTCCTGCCAAAATGGACAATTTCACCTTTTTCCAACATTATACTCCATCTGCCACACCTTTGCCCACTCAGCTAAATTATTCCCCTTATGTCTTCTTCACAGCTTACTTTCCTATATTTCTGTCATCAGCAAATTTGGCAACCGTCCCTTCATCCAAGTCCTTTCTATAAATTGTAAAATTGTTGAGATCCCAGTACTGATCCCTGTGCCACAGCACTGGTTACATCTTGCCAACCTGAACACCCACTTATGCCTTCTCTGATCCCTGTTAGCCAGCTAATCTTTTATCCATGCCACTATGTTACCGCCTAAATCATGAGGTTCTCTTTTCCGCAATAACCTTTCATGTGACACTTTATCAAATGCCTTCTGGAAATCTAAGTACAGCACATCCACTGGTTATCCATTCATCCACAGCAAAATTTACTTCCTCAAAGAACTCCAATAAGTTAGTTAGACATGATTTCCCTTGCACAAAGCTGTCTAAGTGTGCTGTCTAAGAGGCTTGGTAAGTTCCTGCAGTGCATCTTGTAGCTGATACACACTGCTGCCCCTGTGCATCAGTGGCAGAGGGAGTGAATGTTTGTGGACAGGGTGCCAATCCTGGATGTTGTCAAGCTTCTTGAGTGTTGTGGGAGCTGCTGTCATCCAGGCAAGTGGAGAGGATACTATCACACCCCTGACTTGAGCCTTGCAGATGGTGGACAGGCTTTGGGGAGTCAGGAGGTGAGTTACTTGCCACAGGATTCCTAGCCTCCGACCTGCTCTTGTAGCCACAGTATTGATATGGCTAGTCCAGTTCAGTTTTTGGTCATTGGTAAGTTCCAGGATGTTGATAGTGGGGGATTCAGTGATAGTAATGCCATTAAATGTCAAGGGGTGATGGTTAGATTGGTGATGGTCATTGTCTGGCGCAGATGTTACTTGCCACATGTCAGCCCAAGCCTGGATATTGTCCAGGTCTTGCTGCATTTGGACATGGACTGTTTCAGTATCTGAGGAGTCGGGAATTGTGCGGAACATTGTGCAACCATCAGCGAACTTCAGACCTAACCTGGGAAGGAAGGTCACTATTGTTATCAAAATGATCAATGCTAAATAAAACATTTGAATAAAGGTTTTTAAATACGTCCCAAATAAGATTTACAATCCGAACAAGTACTGTTCTACTTTATATGTCGCAAGCTTAAATTATATATTTTACAGTGTCAGAGGATGGGCTATTATTTAAGTGTTACTTATACAATCAATAAACAAACAATGAAAAACAGTTGGCCTCAAAAAACACAATGATTCTGAAACAAACACGCACAGACCAACCCACCCTGCTGAGTAAAGAATCGAGAGCTGTCATGGACATGGAGGAACCCTGGAGCACTGGAGAGGATATGAATTGAGGAGCGCACACTCGGACCCTGTCTCTTCCCTGAGGACAGAGTCACCAGCTGGAGGGGAGCTGGAGCTTGTAAAGATGAAAGAACAATAATGAAATGGTGAGCTAACAGGAAGGTTGTGAGTTGATCAGCTGGCGAGTATTGATGCTGTGTGTTTCCCTTTCTCCAAACTCAGGAACACAGTCTATGCAGCTGGAATTATATTTTTAAATAGAGGTTAGCTAAAACATTCAGTTATTTTACCTTATTTAAGTGACGTCAGCACAAGGGAAGTAAATAGCTGTTGCACCTTTTACGGTGTGTTAGTGGCAGTGAGGCCTATTAGAGCAACAAGATGTATGGTTCAGTAAAGAACTGACAGTGCAGCATCCGACCACTCGAATGCCCACACTGTGCCATGTTGGGACTCCAGGATGCTCCCTCTGTCCTGAACAATCGTAGGTACAGGAAGCATTACGTGCAGCAGCCCAAAGCCTGGGTTCCGGAGTTGGAGCAGCAGCTGCCCTCACTGTGGCACAGCCTTGAGGCTGAGAGCTCTGTAGGCAGCACGGTTATCGAAGTGGTAACCCCGCAGTTTAAACGTGTGGAGGGAGGGAACGGGTGATGACTCGATAGCCAGGACAAAAAATAAAATAAAGAAGTAAGTGCAAGAGATCATCTCTCTCTCCAGCTAATAGCTCTTTCTAAATACTAATAAAATGATGGTTCATCTGGGGAGAGCGAACCCAGGGAACCAAGATTGGCACAGCTATTAGGGGTGGGGTGGCACCAAGAAAGCTGGAAGAGTGATAGTAATAGGCCGATCGATATTTAGCTGGGCAGACAGGCATTATCACTGTTGCAGACGTGAATCCAGGAGGGTATGTTTCCTCCCTGGCGCCAGGGTCAAGGATGTCACTGAATAGTTACAGAGCACCCTGATGGTGGAGGGTGAGCAGCCAGCAGCCGTGGTCCACATCGGTAGCAATGACAAAGGCAGAAAAAAGGGTTGTGATCCTGCACTAAGACATTGGGGATCTGGGTAGGAAGTCAGCAAGCAGAACATCAAAGTAGTAATCTCCAGGTTACTATTGGTACCACACCAAAGCGAGGAGAAATAGGTGGATAAAGGAGGTGAATGCTCCTCTGGAAAGATGGTTCATTAGGGGGGACTTTAGATTCCTCAGTAATTGGGAGCAAGAAGTAATATTAGAGAGGAATACCAAGATGTTATGACACAGCAGTTGTTAAAAGCTGAGTTATATAAAACCCCAGGGAGAAACTTGAAGCAACTGTCATAATCTATATTTTTAATTGGTATATTTTCAGTTGCATCTCTAACTTCAGGAATAGGACCACCCGTTCACGAGAGGGTTTTTTAGATCAAACTAAATGAAACATTTATTAATTTACAACAAATTAAACACATAAATATGGCTACAAATTATTACTATCATAACTTTTAACAAATTCCCAATTAATCTCCACTAAGGCAACAATAACCAAGACTTAGCCAAGCACAAATCTTCACCCAATGAATTCAAAATGAGGTTTTTTCCAATTTTTTTTTCCTTTGCAGAGAGGTACAGGTTTACAGGCTTAGATCTAACAAGCCTCCACATTGCACACGCAAACTCCTCTCAGGTTATACCTACCCATCCCTTTTGAATGCAATTTCTCACTGTATCAACAGGCCCTTTGAACTCTGCCTCTTCTAACAGTAAAACTTTTTCATAGTACCAATTTTATTAGTAAAATAAATATTCCTAGCTAGGTGCAAGATTTCACTTCCCCCTTGAATGTTCTGTTCAACAAAATGCAAATGTCCCCTCGACCTACATAGAAACATACATAGAAACTAGGAGCAGGAGTAGGCCATTCAGCCCTTCCAGACTGCTCCGCATTCATTATAATCATGGCTGATCATCCAACTCAATAGCCTACTCCCGCTTTCTCCCCATATCCTTTGATCGCTTTTGGGCCAAGAGCTATACCTAACTCATTCTTGAAAACATACAATGTTTTGGCCTCAACTACTTTATGTGGTAGTGAATTCCACAGACTCACCACTCTCTGGTCATCTCAGTCCGAAATGGTCTACCCCATATCCTCAGGTTGTGACCCCTGGTTCTGGACGTCCCCACCATCGGGAACATCCTTCCTGCATCTACCCTGTCTAGTCCTGTTAGAATTTTATAGGTTTCTATGAGGTTTCCCCTCATTCTTCTGAACTCCAGCGAATATAATCTGAACCAATTCAATCTCTCCCCATATGTCAGCCCCGGCATCCCAGGAATCAGTCTGGTAAACCTTTACTGCACTCCCTCTATAGCAAGAACATCCTTCCTCAGATAAGGAGACCAAAACTGCACACAATATTCCAGGTGTGGTCTCACCAAGGCCCTGTATAATTGCAGCAAGACATCCCTGTTCCTGTACTCAAATCTTCTTACTATGAAGGTCATTTCGCTTCTTCATCGCCTGCTGTACCTCATCAACTTTATTAGTTACACCCTCGAAAAATTCCAGTAGATTTGTCAAGCATGATTCCCCTTTCATAAATCCATGCTGACTCTGTCCGATTCTGCCACTGTTTTCCAAGTGCTCAGCTATTTAATCTTTTATTTAATCTAGAATCTTCCCCACGATCGACGTCAGGCTGACTGGTCTATAATTCCCTGTTTTCTCTGTACCCTCCTTTTTAAATAGTGGGGTTACATTAGATACCCTCCAATCTGTAGGAACTGTTCCAGAGTTTATAGAATCTCGGAAGATAACCACCAATGCATCCACTATTTCTAGAGCCACTTCCTTAAGTACTCTGTGATGTAGATTATCAGGCCCTGGGGACTTATCAACCTTCAATCCCACCAATTTCCCCAACACCATTTCCCTAATAATACTAATTTCCCTCAGTTCCACTCTCTCACTAAACCCTGTGTTCCCCAACATTTCTGGTATGTTATTAGTGTCTTCCTTTGTGAAGACAGAACCAAAGTATTTATTTAGTTGGTCAGCCATTTCCTTGTTCCCCATTATAAATTCCATTGTTTCTGACTGTAAGAGACCTACATTTGTTTTTACTCATCTTTTTCTGTTCACATACCTATAGAAACTTTTACAGTCAGTCACTATGTTCCCTGCAAGTTACTCTCGTACTCTATTTTCCCCTTCTTAATCAATCCCTTGGTCCTCCTTTGCTGAATTCTAAACTGCTCCCAATCCTCAGTTCATTTTTCTTTTCTGGCCAATTTGTATGCCTATTCCTTGGATCTAATACAATCTCTAATTTCCCTTGTAAGCCATGGTTTGGCCACCTTTACTATTTTACTTGTGCGCCAGACAGGAATAAACAATTGTTGCAGTTCACCCATGTGCTCTTTGAATGTTTGCCATTGCCTACCCATCGTCACCCCTTTAAGTAATGTTTCCCAATCCATCATAGCCAACTCGCGCCCCATATCATCGTAGTTTCCTTTATTAAGATTCAGGATCCTAGTCTCAGAATCAATTATGTCACACTGCATATTGAAGAAGGATTCTTTCATATTATAGTCGCTCATCCCCAAGGGGCCTCGCACAACTAGATTGCTAATTATTCCTTTCTCATTACACAATACCCAATCTAGGATGGCCTGTTCTCTTGTTGGTTCCTCAATGTATTGGTCCAGAAAACCATCCCGTATATACTCCAGGAATTCCTCCTCTACGGTATTGTTACTAATTTGATTTGCCCATCTATATGAAGATTAAGTAAACCATAATTACAGAGGTTCCTTTATTGTATGTGTCTCTAATTTCCTGTTTAATGCAATTCCCAACATCTCCACTACAGTTTGGGGGTCTATATACAACCCCCATTCATGTTTTTTGCTGCTTACTGTTTCTCAGCTCTACCCCTACAGATTCCACATCTTAGGAGCTCATATCTTTCCTCACTATTGTGTTAATTCCCTCTTTAACCAGCAATGCAACTCCACCATCTTTTCCTTTCCTTCCTAAGTATTGAACACCCCTGGATGTTCAGTTCCCATCTCTGGTCACTCTGCAGCCATGTCTGCGTAAACCTGCCTATATCATACCTGGTTACACCTATTTGCGCAGTTAATTCATCCACGTTATTGCAAATATTCCTCACGTTAAGGCACAAAGCCTTAAAGCTTGTCTTTTTAACATTACTTGTCCTGTTCCCACTATTTCTCACTGAGGCCCTGTTTGATTCTTGCCCTTGATTTCTCTTCCTGTCACTTTTCTCATTCCCCTTTCTGTCTTTTGTGCTTGTCCTTGATTCCCTCTCCTCTGACTCCTTGCATAGTTTCCCATCCCCCTGCCATTTTACCCCTGTTTACATCTCAAAAATACTATACATTAAAGCACCCAGACTAGCTGGCTTTAACCCAATTAACACACATACAGACTAAACCCTTGTTTTAAAAAATAATTCCCAATAACATTACATACACTAATATCTTTTCCTGACACAAGATCCACGGAATACTGGAAGTGACAGGCAGCACTGCAGTATGGAACAGTGAGCGGGAAGTAATAACGACTACATTTGGGTTAGTGTGCATGTATGTGAATGTGTGTAGCGTGGTAGATAGGTCTGATGAGCTGGAGGCACAGATAGCCACGTGGAAATATGATGCAGCTGTAGAAAGAGACACATTGTTTAAGCTTTTCATCTGCACTTATCAGGAGAGAATCACAAGAATACCAAATCTCAAAGGGAACAACAATTTATACTGCATGAGAAAAGGTTGCTGATTGGTTTGGAAATGGATTCTGATTGGTTGGGTTGCAGTCATGGAGAATGCACCAGGCAACAGTTGTTCCCAAGGTCTTGTTTAAATTCAAACCAGTCAAGTCAATTCTGATTGGTCAAGGTGTTGCCATGGTGAATGCCCCAAGGTGGTATTGGTTTAGCTGAAAAAGGCACAATGCCCAGTATCAATATATGTAGCTTCTAGCATGTGTAAGTTAGCCCCATTGTGAGCCCAATTTATAATCTTGCAATAGTTGTTTGTATAATTCTTATCACCCTTAGGAATGTTAAGTAAGTACTGTCCAATCGCAGAGTCACATCTAATGTTAGACCCTGTGTTTTGAGCTTTTCAAGCGCTGTTATGAACAGCCGACAGGATGTAGTGTTTGATATGATCCACAGTCTTTCGGATGTACAGCCTACATCTCTGGCTTCACACCAGCACTGTAATTCGTCATCCACATTACACATTTCCCGTGGCAGGCAGAATGTTGTTTTGGCTTGGCAACAGCATCCTGTCGAAATTCTTTCCAACCACACTCCTGGACATATTCTCCCATTCTTCCCCTTACACTACTCCTACCCGAGCCCATATTCAGATAATTCAAGTCTCCCATTATAATTAGTCTGCAATCATTGCACATCTCTGTACTTTATTTGCATAGTTGATCCTCTTCATCTTCCCCACTGGATGTTGTCCTGTAGGCTACACTAAGCAACACAATTGCATCTTTTTTGTTCCTTAGCTCTAACCAAATAGATCTTGTCCTTGACCCCCATTCTGAGGCATCTCTTTTGCCAGCACTGCAATGTTCTCCTTAATTAATCCTCCAAATTTTCTTCCTTTGCTATCTTTCCTGAATACATTGAGGCCAGGAATATCCAACACCCAGGCCTGCCCTTTTTGGGGCCAGGACTCTGCTGTAACCATAGCATCTTATGACAACCTCTGCCTGTCGCTCACCAATCTTATTTACCGCATACATGAAGAGTGACCCAAATTTAGATGTTATCACTTTCTCCCTTTCTCAGAACCCACCTAATAATTTACTTTATCCTCTTTATACATTTCTATCTACTGTGGAACGATTTCCACTGCAGATTATGCTAACTTTCTGCACCTATTCCTTCTTCTCCCCTACTTCTAATATGCTGGTGCCCGCATCCCTACAGATTTGGTTTAAATCCTCCTCAACCACACTGATGAACCTGCCCACGAGGACACCGGTCACAGTCCTGTTGAGATCCAACACATCCCATGTGATACTTTCCTTTAGGGAACAGGTCGCAATGTACCAAGGACCTGAGGTCTCTCACCCCACACCCCACCCCCACTCCTGCACCATGCTTAAAGTCATGAGTCTACCCTCGCAATCTACTCCTGCCGGTAAATGCACTGGACTTAATCCAGAGGTAACTACCTCTTGAAGCCCTACTTCTTGTTCCTCCCTGACATCTGAAAATCTGACTGTAGGACCTGGAGGTCGTTAGTCCTGAAGAGAGGCATAACTTGTAGCTCACTCTCTACCCCCTGCAGAAGATTGTAGACCCTCTCTGGGATATGTATTTGGAGGCAATACACTGTGCAGGACTCACACTGATGATCACAGGAAATCCTATGAGTCCTCGTGACTATGGGATCTCTGATAACAGTTGCATTTCTCCATGTTGTTGCTCCAGCCTCTACAGCCTCTCTATCATTGTTTCCCTTGGCCTGGGCTCCACTCCTTCAGGATCTGGTCACTCTCTGCAGTCCTCAGTGCTGAGTCCAAGGTTGAGATTGGCACACGCCCTTGAAGAGGTCTGTACTTGCTGCCTCCTCCTACTCTCCCCCGATGGCCACCCACCTAATGCCCTGAGCACTCCCTCCCTGTGGGGTGGCCACCTCCTGGATCATATCATCCAGGAAACTCTCATCCACCCTGATGCTCTGCACTGACTCCAGCTGCCCCTTATAGACGTTGGCAGTAAGACATTCAAATTGTAGCAAAGTGAAACGATGTAATAAGCACAAATTATGAGCTGGAAAACTGAAGAATTAACACTGCTTCCACTTACAGTTTCGGCTATAGATAACCGTGCAAAACCCTGGACTGGATTTGTCCTGTAAACTTTTCAAGGTTCATGTATTCAGACTTCTCTAATCCACTCAGACACCTGTTGTCCCCTGATCCCTGATTGACCCTCATTCCGCCCTCTTTCCTTTTACACTAAACAGTACATTAGCCCCCTCCTTTGCAAACCATTTGCACCAATTGACCAGTTACCAGGGCACATAATTGGTATTCAAGTGGGCCCTGCCACCAGATGTTAGTTCCTAACCCATAACATTCCCAAACGCCCCCCACACACTAAACTAAACAACATTCCCCTCACCCTAAACTCAACAACACTTCCCCACACCCTAAACTCAACAACACTTCCCCACACCCTAAACTCAACAACACTTCCCCACACCCTAAACTCAACAACACTTCCCCACACCCTAAACTCAACAACACTTCCCCACACCCTAAACTCAACTACAGTGTTCCTTCTATCATGGAGGAGCATTGATTCACCAGTGGAGTCTAGATTCAGACAAGTGTAGACAAGTAGAGGTTCATTCAGCTGGATGTTGATCTAGAACACTGGGGAGCAGGGGCCTGATAAGGGCCGGCTCATTGAGGACTGAGATCAGAGATTTCTTCACCCAAAGAGTTGGGACCCTGTAGACCTCTATAGCCCAGAGTGTTATGGATGCTCCATCGTTGAATATATTTAAGATTGAGGCAGGCAGATATAAGGCACGGGTGGGAAATGTTGAGGGTGGGGATATCGGTGGTCGGTTGGTGGGGGGTGAAGGGGCGGTAGGTGATGGGTTGGGGGAGCGTTCGGAGGGTGGTTGCGGAGGTGGGTTTGTGACCCCCCTGTCCAGCCAAGCCTGGGACATTGGCTGTGAGTTCTGCTTCAGTGAGAATGAATGTTTTGCACGACTATTTAACTGGACTTTAGGGGAAATTTCAGACATTTGGCAGATGTCACCAGGGGTTGGTGAGGATGACTTCAGGGATAAACGGGAAGGGGTTGTTGTTTAAGGTGCGCAGTTGGATGCCAGACAGACCTTCCAGTTTTATTCTCATTCAGCTTTTTTCATAGTTGAGTTGATGTACCAGAGAGGGCAGCTAGGCTGCTCCTGAGGGACATTAAACCTCAATATCAATGATCTGTACCTTAGACCCCGAGGGTGATCAGGCTGGACACACAGTCTCCGTGTTGAAGACTCTGAGGGAGGTTAAACCGGCCCCAATGTAAAAGACAAAGGGAGGGGTTAGACCAGCCCAAATATGCCTTTTTCACAGAACCCAGTGTAGATCAGACCAGACAACCTGACCCTCCATCACAATGCCCAAGGGAGAGTAAAATATCTCCACTGTACCTGTAGCACTCAGAGAAAAATGGGCCATAATGCCTGTGTCACCGAACAAGAGAGAATGGAGGGAATTGCCCCAGTGTGTGGCTATCACAGACCCTTGGGGGTAGAATGTGAGGCGGGATTGGAAATTCACCTGTCCTGCTCAGCATCCAATGAATTCTACAACCTGAATGAAGGGATTATTTCTCCACTGCTTGGGTCACAGCGTGAATGTAAATATTTGCGTAGCACCTTGAGGAGCTGGAGCATGAAGACCATTTCATGTACAAAACCTGGTGTCCACAGTGAATTATCCCTTAAAACCCCACATTCAGAACCATAAGAAATAGACCAGAAACACTGACCATAATCGTATGAAGTTCCCCGATGGAAAGACAGTAAAATGAAAGATTAACTTCGACTCTCCATGTCTGGGTTTCTGGGAATTTCCCTCTTAAAGAACCCGCTCCCAGGAATGATTAATGCTGACGTGCTCGTGAACAGAAAACAGTCTGCACAGAATGATCCCACAGGGACATAGTTAAAGAGACAATACCCTCAATATTTACAGATGTTAGTTCTTAGCCCATTTGAAGACATGGTGTAGAGCATGGGCTGTGAAGAATGTAGCACTGCTATAATTTTCCACAAAGCACATCAGCAACCCTATTGTCAGGCCGATCAATAATAACTGACACGATTCATTCCCCCTTCAGCACTACTGAATAAACTGTCTGAAATGGGTCAGCCTGATAGAATGCTATCAGATGAATTTACTCCACCTCCACCTGCCTAACACGGTCCAATGGGCCTTGTCTCAGTTCATCTGCTGCTGAGACTCTCATTCACCCCTCATCCTGAACTCTGCTGTCCATTGTAGTCGAAGAAAAGTCCATTGTAGTCAAGATGTTCTTCATCTGTCCTTATATCGAATTATGCCGTTGGCTATGTCATGTTACTCTATAACGTTCCTTTGATGTCTCTAGGACAGATTCATTATGTTTAATATGCTGTATAAATACATGTAAATGCTGCAGCGTGTCTCTCCTCCAATGACTCGGTGTCTCCTCTTTCCTTAGATTCTGCTCCCACAAAATGAGACCCTTCACTTTCAGGGGATAGAGAACAAATTGCGTTGTTTTTTTCTAACACAACTTGAGTATTGCTGAAAAAAGGCATTTTGTCGAAGCTTTTCATCTTCAGCTCATCAGGACAATCGCAAGAATACCAAAGTCAGGGGAAGTAACAACTAAATTCATTGACATTAGAATTCTTGTGATTGACCTGATGAGTGCGAGACTAAAAACTTCGACAAAATGTTTTTTTTCTCAGCAACACTCAAGAGCTGAAACTTGGACGGGGGGACAACAAAGGGATGATGTCATTTACATGTGTGAAACTTGTAACCTGTTCACATTCATCCAACTCCCCATGGATCATGCTACATGTAAAAACGTCCATTCTTTATATGTTCCAGTTCACTGCAGAATGCAACAAAGGTAAAGAAATCAAAGCCGGGAACTTCATCAGTTTATTTCAGTCTTTTTAAAGTGTTACTCTGCAGTCTACAAATCACTACAATGAGATTAAGTGGGCAGTTCCAAACAGAGACTCTTCTGTGCAGCATTAGCGAGATTCTATCGGAGCAATTGGCACACATGTGAATGCTGTAGGAGAACAGACACCCAGTTGCCAAATATATAGCAAAAACAAAACTAAAAATACCTGGAAAAACTCAGCAGGTCTGACAGCATCTGCAGAGAGGAATACTGTTAACGGAGCCAAATATAAAGGCTGTGCGCTGTATTCTGTAAGGTTGTAATTGATTTAAATAGAGGATGTACACTCCTAACCTTAACCTCAAATTATCCTTCTGTCTGTTACTAAAGTCAGCTTGCAGTGGTGTTTACAGGATTAAGAAGGGTGAGTTAGTTTCAGGATTCAGCGTTAGGGCGAGGATTAACTGACAATCTCACTCTGCTTCATTGTCGGCAACTTTTCTGCACGGCTCCCTTTTCTGACACTGGCTTAGATTCATAGTTATACAGCACAGAAGCATGCCATTCGGCCCATCGTATCCGTGCCGCCCATCAAGCACCTATCTATTCAAATCCCATATCCCATGCCTTGGCCCGTAGCCCTGTCTGCTGTGACACTCCTAGTGCTCATCTAAATGCCACTAGCTTGGTTTGGCTCTGCCCCCCTGTGTATTTTCCCGCAGTGCGACCTTGAAGGAGAGCACTCTCCCACGAAACCTCAGAAAACTTTTGGGTAATTCTCTATTTATTTATGTCCCTGTCTTCAATCTTGGGAACAATTTCGAGTTTCAAATGCTTCGGAAGGAGTTCCTTGTAAAAATAATTGACTTGCAGATATTCCCGCATCTTTGAACATGTGTACATGTCAGTGTTCTGTTCATTCAGGTGTTGCAGGGTCCCTGTCAGTGAATGGAATCGATGTGGCTGGTACACGATATCCCAAACCCAGAATGCAGTCATATTCTGGAAGGAAGTGATCATTGTCTTCACCCCATGACAGAGCTGTGACCTTTGAGCGATAGACAATGACAGGGGGGATGTTGCTGGGGATGTTGTCCTCTATTCCATTGAGAACGAATGGTTGGTCTGTCAAAGTTACAGAACCACCTGACGATGAATTGACAAAGTGATGACGTACAACCATTTATCTGTTCCATATCAGATGAATGCACAAATGGTCAATGTGGACAAAAATGATCCTGGAACAAAGGACGTGAACCTGCTAATTAATGATAAATATAATAGCCGTTTGGTAGTACAGAACTCGAATGTTTCTGAAAAAGAGACATGTCGAAGCTTTTCCTCTTGCATTCATTAGGCCACACGCAAGAATACCAATGTAAGGGGAAAACAAAATTTTGTACTGTATGTGAAGAGAGTGCTGATTTGTTGGTAAGTTGCCATGGAGAATATATCACTGATAGTGGCTAGCAGTTAACTGTCAATCAATGTTTGACATTTATACCAGGTAGCTTGATCCCGATTGGTCAAGGCATTGCCCTGAGGAATGAGTCAGCGAATGGCTTTCACCTATTTTGTTTAGCTGAAAGAGGTGCAATGTATGTAAATTATCTTGCTGTCTGCATTAATATATGTAGCTTCCAGTACACATAAATGTGCCACACTGCGAATCCAACTGACAATCACAAAAAAGATTTAAATTTGGAATTAAACTTTGTCTTTAATTTGGGTAATAGTGCGCTTCACATTTAGAATACAAGAAGAACTTCCATTTATACAGCAGCCTTAATGTAGACAAACATTACAAGGTCCTTCAGAGACATCTGGTCAAATAAAACATGACACCCAGTCACAGCAGGAGGTATTCGGGCGCTGGCTAAGAGTTTGATGATCGAGGAAGACTTTAAGACACAGTTTAAAGGGGAGGTAGGGAAATGGGGGCTCTTAGAGGGGAGGGTTTGGTGAGCTTAGTGTCGAGGAACCTGCAGACCCAAGTCCCAATGATAGAGCCATTCAATTCTAGGCTGCACTAAAGGTCAAACCTGGAGGAACACGGGAAGCTCCGAGGGTTTTAAGGGAAGAGGACATTGCAAAGACAGGAAATATAGAGACTAGAACCCCTTGTGACAAATGGAATAGAGAAGGAAAGAAACCCCCTGGATATTCAGAAGATGTTTCATGGTTCCAAGGGGAAGGTAATGTAGTAAAAGGAGGAATTTGGGGCTCTGGTTGCACCAAGTTTTAAAACGTAGCCTGAAAACTTACTTTTCAGTGTTGTTCAGCAATGCTGCCCCATCCCCATGCAGCTGAGCAGAAGTTAATGGCTCTTAATGTGTTTCTGATAATGGCCCACAATGAGCCTTGCCTCCGGTTTTAACTGGTCACACTATCTGAAAATTTAAACATCCCCACTCTTTGTCCCACTATTGTGATATTATGATGAGTTGCACCAACTGGTCGCTGGGGATGGGCTTCCTTGGAATGGTGCATTCTTCACTTGGTGTTTGAGAGTGGATGAGATCATTTATCCTCTATCTGTGCTGTATGGTCAACTCCTTCTGTGCAGCATTGTCACTGATCACCACTGCCATCACCTACCAAGCTGGAGTAGTAATATTGCTGCCCCTCCTATGGCCAGAACTGGGGCAGAGGATATCACAGCAGCCACCCCACCACCACCCCCCCCACCCCCCCCCGCCCCAACACAGTGTCCAAAAGGAGCACATCACTGAAGCTGAGGGCTACAGTCTTATTGCCTTTCCTGGCAATGTCTTATTTGCAGCAGTCCTGGGCTGGAAGCACTGAGAGGTGTGCGTGTGGCTGTCCTTTAAATGTGGCACCGGGCATGATGACACGGTGAGGTGATGGCATGGAGAGTGAAATGATGCCATCAAAATGGCATGTTTCCCAGGAATGCAAAATTACTGCTGTGGGTTTGGGATGGTACAGCGTGAGAAACTGGCATTGCAGCCAGAAGGTAAAATGTCGTTTTACCTGCTTGCTACCCCGCCAAGTGCAAATCTGGGACGATTACACCCTACACAACTGCTTGATGTGGTTTATATTATCTCCCCCGATTCTCCCTCACAAATGCTTCTGTAATAACTTGACATGCCAGAAAGGTTTCTACTTGAAACAGCTAACTTTATTAGAGAGAGCTTTTCAGAAGCTACACCCTTGAACCAGGCCCTCGACTAGGAAGCCACGACCCCCAGATTACACACACCTAGGGCTCATTGGTCAGAGTCGCCAAGATCAATCACATGACACCTGATAGCCAATAAGAAAGGCTTGCCATCCAATTACTACATTTCTTCCCCCTTTAGTTTTTTAAACTTCCTATTTAGAGAAAATATTTGAATATCCCACAACATATAAATATTTACAAGACAGCTGGTTAACGTTGTCAGTGAGGCGGTTTCCTTATTCGGTTCGAGCAGCTTAGCTCTACCACTTGAAGTTCTTCCACTGGATCGACGTGATCAGGAACTGCAGCATTAGGTGCATCATTAGAAATTGGCAGTTCAAGGTTAGGCAATTCTACGGAGACATCAGGTATGCCTATTCTATTTTGATTTATCACCTCAGTGATGAATGGTTGGACATTGTTGGAATGTCTCTCTTCCCCTAAGTTGATCCACATGCTTTTGAACAAATCGGTCTTCCAATTGCAACTTGGAATGACAAGGGACCAGTTTCTGAGACAATCGTACCAGGAACCCAATAAGTCCAACTTCCAAAATTCCACCTGAAAACTGTGTCTCCTACAGTGAATCTTCGAGCTTTGCTATGAATATCGCCATTCAATTTTTGATCACCGTGAGTCTTCTCTACCTTCCCCTCTATGTTTGGAAACAGCAGATTTAACCTTGTACAAAGGTGGCAATAGATCAATAATTCAGATAGTGTTGAACCTGTAGTTGAATAAGGAGTCATACGATAATTGAGAAGAGAGCTGGGAAGTTGAGTTTCTAGAGTACCTGCGGATAACCTCTTCATTCCAGATTTGAAAGTTTGCTCAGCTCTCTCAGCTAACACATTTGGTGAGGGAAGACATGAAGCTGTTTTAATATGTCTGATTCCATTTAAATTCATGAATATCTGAAACTCTGTACTGGTACAGACCACACTGGTTATCCGAAATGACAGCTTCTGGTAGACCATGTAAACTAAAACAGTGCCGCAGCTTTTTGATAGCTGCTGCTCGATGTCGGTGATCTGACTTCACACCCATCCATCCATTTAGAATGAGCATCTACAATCAGTAAAAACATGGTACCTAAAACTGGTCCTACATAATCGATATAATCAAGGCAGGTGGCAGGTCAGAAGATTGGAAAGAATATAAAGAACAGATAAGAATGATCAAAAAGAGCAATAAGGTGGGAAAATGTAGAGCATGAGAAAAGCTAGCTAGGATTATAAAGACGGATAGAAAGAGTTTCTATAGATATTTAAATAAGAAAAGAGCTCACAAAGTGCACATTGGCACTATAGAGGGTGAGTTTGGGGAATAATAATGTAAAGTAGGGAGATGGTGCATGAATTAAACAAGCATTTTGCTTTGGCCTTCATGAGAGAGGACACAAGTAATACGCTGGAAAGAGCAATAAATCAGGAAATGGAAGGGAGAGAGGAACTTAGTAAAATGACAATCACCAGGGAAATGCTATTAAGCAAATTGGTGGGGCTGCGGGCTGACAAATCCCCAGGTCCTGATGGACTTCACCCTAAGGTCTTGAAGACAGTGGCCAGTGAGATTGTTGATGCACTGGTTTTAATTTTCCAAAATTCCCTAGATTCGGGGAAGGTCCCTTTCGATTGGAAAATGGCAAATAAGTTATCTTAACATCTGTCATAGGGAGAATATTAGAAGCTATCATTATAGATGTTATAGCAGGGCACTTATAAAAATTCAAGGCAATCAAGCAGAGTCAACATGGTTTTGAAAAGATGTTTAAACAATTTATTGGAGTTCTTTGAAGCAGTCACATGTGCTGTGGATAAAGGGAAGCCAGTGGATGTGCTATACTTAGATTTCCAGAAGGCATTTGATAAAGTGCCACATCAAAAGTTATTGCTGAAACTAAAAAAAAATCATGGTGTAGGGGGTAACATATTGGCATGGATAGAAGATTGGACAGCTAATAGGAAACAGAAAGTTGGCATAAATGGGTCTTTTTGTGTTTGGCAGGATGTGATGAGTTGTGTGACACAGGGATTAGTGCTGGGGTCGCAACTGTTTACAATTTATATAAATGACTTGGATGAAGGGTCTGAAGGAACGATGTCTAAACTTGCTGATGACACAAGGATAGGTAGGAAAGTAAATAGTGAAGAGGATGCAAGGAGGCTACAAAGTGACATAGGGAGGTTAAGTGAGTGGGCAAATGGAGTATAATGTGGGCAAATGTGAAATTGTTCATTCTGGCAGACAGAATGAAGAAGGAGCTTATTATCTAAATGATGGGGCATTGCAGAGCTGTGAGATTCAGAGGGATCTGGGTGTCTTAGTGCAGGAATCAGGCACAGCAGGAAATTAGGAAAGCTAATAGAGAGTTATCATTTATTGTGAGGGGGATTGATTACAATAGTAGGGAGGTTATGCTCCAGTTGCACAGGGCATTGATGAGACCACATCTGGAGAATTGTGTACAATATTGGTCCCCTTACTTAATGAAAGATGCAAAGCATTGGAAGCAGTTCAGAGAAGGTTTACTGGACTAATACTAGGAATGGACAGGCTGCTCCATCAGGAAATGTTGGACAGGTTAGGCTTGTATCCACTGGGATTTAGAAGAGTAAAAGGCGACTTAATTTAAACCTTTTAGGTCCTGAGGGGTGTTCACAGGGTGGATGTGAAGAGGATGTTTCCCCTTGTTAGATAATCTAGAACTAGGGGTCACTGTTTAAAAATAAGAGGTCGCTCATTTATTATAGGGAGCAGGAGAAGTTCCTGCACTCAGAGGGTTGTGAGTCTTTGTAATTCTCTTCCTCAAAAGGTGTTGGAAGCAGAGTCTTTGAATACTTTTAAAGCAGAGCCAGACAGACTCTTGATTAACAAGGGGTGAAATGTTACCGTGGTTAGCAGGAATGTGGGGTTAAGATTACAATCAGATCATCCATGAAATTATTGAATGGTGGGGCCGAGTGGCCTTCTCCCACTCCTAATTCTTCATATGTAGTTCATCCCAGGGTGGACAGGGCCACTCATACTGTGGAACTGAAATGAGCAACTTCTGTTGTTGCTGACAGTGGACACAGTGCTTGTCCATGCTTTCAATATCACCGGCAATGCCTGGCCACCAGACATAGCTCCACATAAGTATTTTCATCTTCTATATGCATGGATGCGCGATGTGATGCTCTGTCAAAAGTGCTTCTCTTCCTTGCGAGGGCACGACAACTCTTGATCTCCACAACAAAATTCCATCTTGACAACTTAACTGTTTTTTTTGCGGCCATAGAATGGCCTCATCTCGTCAGACACTGGTGAATTCGAGCACCCTTACAGTAAAGTGTCTCGGAATTTCGAGAAAATTTGATCTCTGTTCGTCCAATTTCTAATTTGCTTCACACACACGGGCGAAGAATCCTAGACATTCAGTCCAGCACAACCTTGTGGCACTAGATCATGTACATTGCTATCAGCTAACGGGAGACGACTGAGTTTGTCTGAATTTGCAATATGCAAGCCAGAACGGTGCAGAAAGGTACAGTCACACGCTGATAATATCAAAGCCCAATGTTGTATTCTTGCTGATGCTATTGCTGGAAGGGCTTTATCCTCACTGAATAAACACATTCATGATTTACGTCGAACACTGTGGTGAAATGTCATCCATGCAGATCCTGGTGAAATTTCTTCACTCTGAATACCACTGATAAATTTTCCTTTTCTAGTTGGGGGTAACTCTTCTCAGCTGCAAAGAGAGTTCTGGAGACCTAGCCGATTGGCCTTTTCGAACCATCTTCCATTCTGTGTGAAAACACAGCTCCCACACCATCAGGACTTGCATCACATATTAATACCAATTCTTTTGATGGATCATAATGTACCAGTCAACATGATGAATGTAATAAGCTTCTTAACTTTCACAAAGGCTTCTTCCTGTGCAAATTCCATGCCCAACAATGATTCTTTCTTAACAACAAGTGTAATGCTGCTAACACTGTTGACAAGTTTGGCAAGAAGTGGCTATAATAATTGGTCATACCTGGAAAGGCATTGAGTTCAGTTACACTGGACGGAGAGGGTGCCTCTTTGATTGGCCTAACTTTCCCTTCTACTGGATGCAAACTCATGGCATCCACCCTGTGACCCAGGTAAGTAACTTCGAGCATTTGGAACCTACATTCCTCTTTCTTTAATCGCACACCAGCTTCCAAGAATCTTCTCAACATCTCTCCCAGGTTGGCAAAGTGTTCGGTTTCTGTTGACCCTATGATCAGTACCTCATCTAGGTATGCTACCACTCGGGAGAATTGCACACGCAGAGAATACTCCAAAGGGTACACAAGTATATTTATTCAGACCCTTGTGCATGTTAATGGTTACATTGCCTCTAGAAATGCTATCTAGCTATAACTGCTGGTATGCATGGCTCATGTCCAGTTTGGTATCGGATGTGCCTCCAGCTAGTTTTCCATTGAAGTCGACCATCCTCAGGATAGGATATTTATCTAGTTTAGCTGTTTTGTTGGCGCTCAATTTGTAGTCCCCAGAAATGCGTACAGTTTGGTCAGATTTCACCAGAGGGACTATGGGCGCCACCCATTCTGAAAAATAGACTGGCTGGATGATGAATAGTTTTTCTAACAGGCACAGTTCTGCATCAGCCTTTCCCTTTAGGGCACAGGACACATGTCTGGCCCTAAAGAAATGGGGTGTGGCCTGAGAATCCACATATATTTCAGCTTGCAAGCCTCTTAACTTTCCTAATTCGCCACAAGATACAATGTCAAATTTCATTAAAAGCAAAGGCATCCCTCTTGTTCTCAGACCAGTTGAGCTTGGTATTTTGTAACTGGTCACGACCCAGAAGACTTGGTCCTTCACCTGTTACAAAGATCAATGGAAGCTGGGCTGTCTGTTGCCTGAAGGACACAGGTACTGTGGTGATGCCCTTTACCTGGATTGCCTCTCCAGTGTATGTCTTCAATTGAGCAATGGTTTCCTCCAGATTCTGTGGCTGGATATCTTCATTTAGGTATTTCAATGTGTGCTCTCCCACCCACTGTGCCTGAAGCTCCTGTATCTACGTCCATTATTAGTGGCTTCCCATTCCCTTGGATTGTGATGGTCATGGGTTTAGTTTTTTGCAGCTGTGATGTTGAACAGGGGACAGATATTGATATCGGCAGCTTCAGGTTCTGTTATATTATTCACTTCAAACATTTTGGTCTTCTGTCTTATGGGCTGTTTCCATTTCACCCTGCATTGCTTTATTACGTGACCTTTCTTATGGCACCAATCACATTCTGCCTGCTTGAATCTGCAAGTGTCCAGCACTTGGGTTCCCCCACATCAATAACAGATTAACTTCGGAGTCACTGCTGAAATGCTTCACCTAGGCCTTTTCGTCTTCCTAACAGTGGAACTTGCCTCTCATTTCCATGCTGTGTCTCTAGTTTTCATGCCGCACCTGGTGGTAGGTTCCCCTCCCACATGAGGAACAGCGCCATGTTGTACCTGATGTAGAGTCTGTGACTCTCTCACAGCACTTTCCATAGTGTGGGAGATTTCCAGGGCACACTTCAAATCAGCATTGATGTTTGCGAGTAAACGGTGCTGAACAGCATCATCGTGAACTCCACAAGCTAATCAGTCCTGCAGCATATAGTTGAGTGTGTCTCTGAAGGTATAATGCTCTGTAAGCTGCTTCCACTTTACTAAATAGGTTGTGATAGAGTCTCCTGTGGCCCTTACTCTGGAGTTAAACTTAAACTGCTGCATTAATACGGATGGCTTTGTATGGTAATGTGTTTTCACAAGGCCTACTAATTCATTAAAGGGCTTAGAATTGAGCGTGTTTGAGGCTGTCAGGTTGCACATGAGATTGTGTGTCTTACTAACACATACACTCAAAAGGATCGCTTTCTGCTTCTCCTCCACTGTAATTTTGTTCACTATGAAATAAAAACCAAGGTGCTGTACATACTGGCTCCAGTCTTCCATAGACATGGCAGAAAGGTTGATTCTGTCGAAGAGCTACATGACTGGTGAGTATACTTTTTTTTTATGATCTGCTCACATTCACAAGGCGAGGTGTAGCATTGGAACTATTTTACCCTCATCGCCAAATGTAATGGCTTGATGTACCAGGCAGGTTTCTCCTTGAAACAGTTAACTTCATGACAGAGAGCTTTCAGAAGCCTCATGCTTGAACCAGGTCCTCGTTGGGAAAGACACGCCCCTCCCACCCAGATTACTCACCCTTAGGGCTTATTGGTCTGAATTTCCAAGAACAATCACGTGACACCCTGAAAGGCAGCAGGAAAGACTATACCTTTACTTACTACAGTGTCCTTCCCAATTCTTTTCATTTTACTTCCAGGTGCCTACACAGGTCACCATCCTATCAACCTGAAATTCATTACTGTCCTCCTCATTCTTCATTACATCTCTGAGTCTCCTGGCATCAGAAAAGTGTGCGGTTATGCTTTTGATAAATGGATAGAATTTATATTTCAGATATAGAAGTCGTCACAATACTGATAGGGAGGGAATATCGCTCTATATGTCCTTCCAGTCTAAAGAACAATTGGCCACCACTTTCCTATGCATTCTGTCCCTTAGCCCTAGTTACATCAGTTCTGTCATTTCCCCTTTCATCCCTGGGTTTCACTTTCTGGGACAAGTCTGTTCACCGGCACTTGGTCAGATATCTTTTCGAAAGTGCATTACTGAACTGAAATTTGTCAGGGAACATCTCAATTGGAAATGCTGGATGTTGTCCTGCATTTTGGCACAAAAAGAAAGTGTTGCATTGAAATGGGTTAAATGAACTTGTTTGTTTCATGACTGTAATTAACGTTAGTCACCATGGACCCTAATTCTCTCACTGGAGACATTCGCTCTACTATTAATAAGAAGCACTTTGCAAGAACTCATACAATAGTGTCAGCGGGATCATCTCAGGCAGCGATAACCAGGAGCCAGAGAGAAGAGGATAGATCATAATCTGGGAGAAAAATAGATTGGACCTTTATAATAATGGATGACAATCTGAGAACGGTAGACTGGAATACTGCAACAAAGAGTTGGAAAATGAGAGCAATAGATGGGAATGTTACAACAATGGACAGGAGTTTCTTCTGGGAGGTTGATCATCTTTCTGTATATTATGATATTCTGTCCATAAATTCTCGGATTTATTATACACTTTTGATTATTCAGAAGCTTTACTATCCTGCCCTTGCTATTATTGGTGTGCCTGGTAAGTCTCTCCATCCAGCTATACATTCTGAACCATGTTTTCTGTATTTTTGGCCCTTTAATTTCCTTCACCCTGTTTGGTGCTGTTGATGTGACTGGTAAGCCCCTATATCAAGCTATAAGATTCGTAAGTCATTGTTCAATTGTTGCTCACCTTGTTCTTTAATTCTTGGGACGACCAAAGCCATTGTCGTTGCTCATTACTACCAACCTGGTCTCCTATCCATCAACCCCAGCCCCATCACTAACTAACCTCTGAGATTAACCACACTGCACGCAACCACAGTAATTCCATTGAGCCTGAGCTGCTTTAGGACCATTTCCATCAGTAATCCTAACACCTACCACCTCAGTAATATAGCTCACCACCACCTCTACCTCAGTTCATCCATCTGCTGCATGAAAAGTTATCCATGCCCTTATCAAATCTACACTCGTGTATTTCATTCTTACCCTGGCCAACTTGCCAGCTGCAAGTCTCCATAAACGAGAACAGGTCCAATACCCTCCAGCCCTGTTCTACAGCGAGTCCAGTCCCATCCACCAGCACTTATATTTCTCTCCTTCCCTCTCTCTGTCTCTGTCACATACATATGAACACCAATGGACATACATAAACACAAATACTTATTGAATCAAAGAATGTTACAGCACTTAAATGACCATCTTGCCACCCTTGTCCCTTTGAAAGAGTTATCTAACCACTCGAAATGCTCTCATTAAATCAATTCTCTTTGAAAAGCTATTATTAATCAGGCTTCCACCATGTTTTCAGGTAATGCACACCAGAACACAAAAGCACGCTGTGTAATAAAACTCTCATTTTGCTGCTGGTACTTTTTTGAGTTGCCTTAAATTGGTATCGGTCTGTAGTGACTCCTCTGATGATTGAAACAAATTCGCCTCACTTACTCTGTAAGAGCCTTCTATGATTTTGAACACCTATATTAAACCTCACCTTCACACTCGTGGCTCTAAAAAGAAATGACTATTGCAAAATCTTCAACCGCTCCATGTATGTGATGTTCCAGATCCCTGGGACGACTCTAGTAAATTCCCTTCCCAAATTCTTTGATATCCCAGCTGGATCCTAACCATTCAGGTGTAGCCTGGCCTCTTACCTTTTATACTTGGCAGCTCTTTTGAACTCTCATAAGCCAGAGACATTGTAATCTGGTTTGTTAACCTATCTGAGCAGTTTCATAGATTTACGCACAAGCGCCTCAGATGTATCTGTTTCTGTGCTCCATTTCAGATTAATCCCCTTTCTTGTACTGTGCCTCCCCATTCTTCACTTCAACATGTATCACCTCACATTTGTCCGCCGAATTCCAATTGCCAGATTGTTGCTCCTTCCATGACCCTGTCTATGTCCACTCAAAATCTCCGGCCATCTCCATCGTTATTTGTTTTCAAGAGTCCTGCTTTCTGCAAATTTCAAAATTATATCCTGTATCCCCATGGCCAAAAACTAGCCTATGTCAGCACTCCTAGTGTCGAACCTTGTGGAACACAACCACCCCCACTTCCCCCACTCCCTACCACCATATGCTCCTCTCCAGTCCAAAATAAACAGCCACTCATGAAACTGCAACAGACCTCATAAAGCCTTGAATTCCTCCTTAATACTTATCTGAAGATTATTTATTATCATTGCATATTTAGTGTGAACACGATCCAAGCTGGTTTGGTGAAGCAGAAACCAAGACCCAGAGCTTTTCTTTATTGAGAGAGTTTACTGACTTGTTCAGTCTCATAGTTCTGCTCCCTCATAAACCAGTGACCCAGCAAATGCTTTCTATACTTTAAAAGTCTACTTAATTGATAATTAATTCTGTATATCATTCTTAAATCAGGAATAGTGAGAAGTGTAATGGGAAGGATTCAAACCTGCATAGGGAAACCCCATGGATTTCAAACCTATTGCCTTAATCACCTGGCCACATCTAAAGGCCCCAAGAAATTTAAAACTAGCACTTGTCTCCATGAATGGACGGGATTGAAGTTTTTTTGTTTATGATACCAGTGCCTTCCCATTTGGCCAATGTGCCACATGTCTCCTATTTGTATGCACTCAAAGGCAATTAATACCCATTCACCTCTTTCTCTTAAACTTAATTAATATCTATTCAACTCTCTCTCTTAATCGTAACAAGGTACTTGATTTTAACAAACTTTAACAATGTAATTGACATGACATTAACAAACTTTAACAATATAATTGACAAATATTTAACATTTATCCATAATTATGTACTTACTGCATACGATTGCTCATGTTTACTTTAATCCTTACTAACTTCCTACTCCTGATCCGCTGTTTCCAGCAGCAATCCATATTTATTAACCTTTTCCTTGTCCATGCATGCTTGTTTGATTTAATCACTATCTCTAGCAGAAAAACTTGACATTGGAACAATAATTAGAGCCATTGTTTTCTATCAGACCAAAGCTGTGAACTTAATTGAACTCGATGAAACAGTTGTTTCAGCTTCAAGTCTGGTGTCCTGTTTGTTTCCCTCCCTAATAGTCCATGTCATGGGAACTGTGATATTTTCCCATTTAAAAACAATCTAGTCATTGTTTTGAGATAATTAAATTAAGTCCTGTGTGTGAGGGATTCTGTCAGACAGACCAACAATTGCCTTACAGTTAGGCGTTCCTCTCCTTTATGATCAAAGTAACATCTCATTATAAATACCGCATTAAGAATTGTGATTCTAAACTGTATTTTAATGTCTATACCCTTTGGGAAGCTATCCAATTGTCCCTGAAATGAGCCAATATTGCAGTACCATTGCTGAAAAAAGAGACATCTCTCAGCTTGTGGTCTTGCAGTCTTTAGGAGACTTGCTAGAATATCAATATAATTTGGAAAGTGACAATTTATAATGTATGTGAAGAGAGTGCTGATTGGTTGGCATGTGGACCCTGATTTTGCCTGCACTGGAGTGCTGTTGTGGGCTGCAGTAGAGTGCTTAAGTTGGAGTTTGGTGACTGGGGGAGTTCGGTGAGGAGGGAGGAGGTGCTCCTTTCCTTTTCTACCTTTCCCCAGAAAGAAGAGCAGCGGCATTGGTAAGTAGGAACAGGTGAGTAAATTTGAAAAGTGTAATATGTTTAAAGTTCCTATACTTTGATTTAACTGAGAAGCATCAGGAAGAAGGGAAATTTAGGGCCAATATAATTAAGTAATATAAATAATCCAAAGTAGAATAACGTTAACATAAGGGGAGTAGAGTTAAGACTTGGCAGGGCAGCTCTGTCAAGTGGAATGCGCGATTTAAAAATATTGCCAATGCATTCAATCTGCAGGAAATTCTCAGACAACTGCTATAATTTGGTGGCAAATAGGAACTCTCACTTCCTATTGTCCCTGTGCAAAGTCATGGATGCTATCTTTGTCCTAGATGACCACATGTGCAGGAAGTGCTGCCAGTTACAGAAACTTGAGCTCCGGGTTCCAGAGCTCAAGCAGTGGCTGGAGTCACTGTGGTGCATCTGCGAAGCTGAGACCTACGTGGATAGCACGTTCAGAGAGGTGGTCACACCACAGCTTAAGGGCCTAGAGACAGAGAGGGAATGGGTGACCAACAGGCATTCCAAGAGAAGTAGGCAGGTAGTGCAGGGCTCCCACTCACAAATGGTCTTTTTCATTCTGTAAGCTGGAAGCTGAAGTTGGTTCCTGAGCGGAGTGCAGTCAGAGCCACGTTTGTGGCACCACGAGCATCTCGGCTGTACAGGAGGAGCGGAAGAGCAATAGTGATAGGGAATTGATTGGTTTGGGGACCAGGCAGACGTTTCTGTGGCCATAGATGAGACACCAGGATGGTATTTTGTCTCCCTGGTGCCAGGGTCAAGGATGCCACAGAGAGGCTGCAGGACATTCTTCTGGAGAAAGGTGAACAGCCAGAGGTCCTGGACCACACAGGTGCTAATGACTCAGGTAGGAAGGGGTATCAGGCCCTGCAATCAGAATTCAGGGAGGTCAGTAGAAAATTAGTAACCAAGACCTCTAATGTACTAATGTCCAGATAACTCCCAGTGACACTGTGCTAGTGAGTACAGAAACAGGAGGAAAAGGCAGGTGAATGTGTGGCTGGAAACAGGGTGCACGGTGCTTTAGATTCTCGGTACACGGGGAATGGCTCTGGGGGAGATGGTACCTGGACAAGCCGGGTGGGTTGCGCATGAACAGAGCTGGGGCTGACTTCCTTTCAGGGCCTTTTGCTTGTATTCGGGAGGCTTTAAAATAACTCAGCAGGGGTGTGGGAACCAAGAAAAAATATTAGAGAGGAATACCAATGTGCACAAAAGACTTGGGAGGACAGATAACACTAGTATAGAGAATAGAAGCTTAAAAGTGGAATCGAGGCGAGAGAGAAGGTAACAAAATCTAAATCAGGATTACTATGCATGTATGTGAATGCACAGGGTGTAGTAAACAGGATTGGGGAGATCCAGGTGCAGTTTGCCATGTGGGAATATGATGTTGTGGCGATAACAGAGACCTGGCTCAAGGAAGGGCAGGACTGGCTGTTACATATTACCGGGTACAAGGCGTTCAGAAGTGATGGGAGAGGTAGGAAAGGAGGAGGGGTGGGAATATTGGTTAAGGAAGGCATTGCAGTGCTGGAGAAAGAGCATGTCCTAGAGGACCCAAGTACAGAATCAATTTGGCTAGAGTTAAGGGACAAAAGGCAGCAATTACATTGCTTGGTGTAGTCTATAGGGTGCTGCCTTGAGAAGGTTGTAGAAGACCAAATCTGCTTGGGAATTGCAGAGAGATACAAGCATTATGGAGTTGTTATCATGGGGGACTTTAATTACTCAAATGCAGATGGGGACAGTGGTATTGTAAAGGGCAGAGAGGAGCAAATCTCCTAAATTGTGCTCAGAAGAATTTCCTACAGCAATATTTGTCCAATCTGACAAGAAAAGATTTGCTGGACTTGGTTCTTGGAAATGAGGTGGGCCAAGTGGATCAAGTGTCATTGAGGCAGCCTTTAGGAAACAGTGATCATTGTATTGTACGTTTTAGGATGATGTTAGAAAAGGACGAAAGAAAATCCAGGGTAAGAATAATTCATTCGATGAAGGCCGAATTCAATGGGGCAAGAACGGAGCTGGGCCAGATAGACTGGAATGAAAGATTGGAGGAAAAATCTGTAGCTGAACAATTGGTTGCCTTCAAAAAAGAATTGGTTTGGGCACAGTCAATGTATATTCCATTGAAAGGAAAAAGTAGGGTAAACAAATCCACAGATCCCTGGACGAAAAAGGAGATAGAAATTAAGATAAAGAAGAAAAAGCGTGCTTATGACAGATGTCAGTTTGAAAATACAATTTAGAGCCAAGAGGAATACAGGAGGGTCAAAGGGAAAGTGAAAAAACATATGAGAGAAGAGAAGACGGATCATGAGAAAAGACCAGCAGCCAACATAAAGGGGAATCCCAAAGTCTTCTATCGACATATAAACAGAAAAAGGGCGGTAAAAGGAGTAGGGCCGATTAGGCATCGAAAAGGGAATTTACACATGGATGAAAGGGCCATAGATGAGGTATTAAATGAATATTTTGCACCCTCTTTACCAAGGAGGCAGATGACACCCAGGCCATGGTGACAGATGAGGAAGTTCTGTCACTAGAAGTGGTCAAGTTTGATAAGGAGGAAGTTCTGAGTAAACTCTCAGGACTTAAATTTAACAAGGCACCAGGACCGGATGAGATGCATCCAGGGATATTGAAGGATGTGAGTGTACAAATAGCAGGGGTGCTGGCCATAACATTTAATTCTTCCCTAGACTCAGGGGTGGTGCCAGAGGACTGGAGAATTGCAAACATTACGCCCTTGTTCAAAAAAAAGGCATAAGGGTAAGCCCAACAACTACAGAGCAGTCAGTTTAACTTCAGTGGTGGGCAAGATTCTAGAAACAATTAATCAGGATATAATTAGTAGTCACCTGGAAAAATATGGGTTGATAAGGAAGAGCCAGCATGGATTTCTAAAGGGGAAATCATGTCTAACTAACTTGCTGGAGATTTTGAAGAGGTGATAGAAAAGGTTGATAAGGGTAATGCTGTTGATGTGGTGTAGATGGACTTTCAAAAGGCATTTGATACAGTGCCACACAACAGACCTCTGAGAACAGCATTAGCTCATGGAATAAAGAGACAGTAGCAACATGGATGTGAAACAGACTGAAAAACAGGAAGCAGAGAGTAATGGTCAATGGATACCTTTGGGCTGGAGGAAGATTTGTTTTGGAGTTCCACAGGGGTCGGTATTGGGACCCTTGCTTTTCCTGACATATATTAATGAAATGTACCTTAGTGTGCAGTAGACAATTTCAAAGCTTGCTGATAATATGAAGCTTGGGAGTGTTGCAAACTGCATGAAGACAGTGTAAAGCTTCAAAAGGACATGGTCAATTTCTCGGAGAGGGCAGAGAGGTGGTAGATGGAGTTCAATACGAAGAATTATGATGTGCTGCATTTTGGTAGGAAGAACACGGACAGACAACATAAAGTTAGGGGTGAAATTTTGAACGGACAGGAGCAGGAAGACCTGGGGGTATATGTACATCGATCATTGAAGGTGGCAGGACAGGTGGAGAGATCATTTAATAAAGCATACAGTATCCTGGGTTTTATTAATAGGGGCATAGAATACAAGAGCAGGGAGGTTATGCCGAATTTTTCTAAGACACATGTTAGACCTCAGCTGTAGTATTGTGTACAGTTCTGGGCGCCACATTATAGGAAGCATGTGAACACATTGGAGAGAATGCAGAAGAGGTTTACAAGAATGGTCCCAGGGATAAGAAACTTCAGCTGTGAGGATAGATTGGAAAGGCTGGGACCTTTCTCCTTGGAGAGAAAAAGGCTAAAAGGAGATTTGATAGAGATGCTCAAAATCATGAGGTGGGTGGACAGAGCAGATAGAGAGAAGCTGTTACCGCTCATAAAGGGACCATGAATGGAAGGTCACAGATTTAAAATGATTGCAGAAGAAGCAAATGTGGAGTGATTTTTTTTCACACAACGGGTGGTTCAGGTCTGGAAGTGAGGTGGAGGCAGGTTCAATCGAGGCGTTCGAGGGGGCATTAGATGACTATTTGAATAGAAGCAATGTGCAAGGGTACGGGGAGAAGGTAGGGCAATGGCACTAGACCATAATGTTCATTTGGAGAGCTATTGCAGACACGATGGGCTAAATGGCCTCCCACTGTGTCGTAAAAACTCAGTGATTCTGTGATTCTGATTGGCAGAGGCATTGCCATTGAGAATGCACCAGTGATGGTGACTGACAGTTAATTGCCAAGCATTGTTTGAAATGTAAATGAATGAGTCAGCGAATGGCTATCACTTATTTTCTTTAACTGGAACAAGTTCAATGTGGGTACATGTTTTTTCTGCTTGCATTCCTCAAGGCAATCTCCTGACCAATCAGGATCAAGCTGTCTGGTTTAAATTGAAAACAATGCTTGGCAGTAAACTGTCAGCCACCATCACTGGTGCATTCTCCAAGGATATGCCACTTGCCAACCAATCCACACTCTCTTCACGTGCAGTAAAAATTGTTGATTTCCCCTTCTATTGGTATTCTCGCAAGTGTCCTGATGAGTGCAAGACGAGCAGCTTAGATGTATCTCTTTTTTCAGCAACACTCAAGTTCTGCACTACCAAACGACTATTAATATTGCATTAGCTCCCTTCATGTCTTTCTGATAATTTCTGAGAGACTAGGACAGTGTATCGCATTGTCACTATTCATAGACTGCATAATGGTGCATTAATATAGAAAGTATCGTCACACTGGAGCATTAATATTCATGTAAGTGATAACACATTGAGCTTATAACCCTCGTTACAGCAAATGATTACTTTCCTTGTTCAGTTTCGATGAACAGATCAATGGGAAACTGATCGGAAAAACACAAAGTTGCCCCTGGGATACTGATTTACTTTTGGGCAATTGCTTTACTCTTTCTCCCTGCTAGGTTTGTATTCCCCGTGTGGATCCCTGTTCCAGGAGACACCTTAGCCAAGCTGGGCACTGTCCACACCCACTGTTCACTGCTTCATTGTTCAGCCCAGCTCCCAGGTTGTGGGATAATAATTCCTTTGGACTGTGGTGACAGCCGGGCAGCCTCACATTGAACGTCTGTGTCAGACACTTCTTTATACTGTGGGTATGGAGTTTGTTTACTTTAATCCCATTTTACCTGGGAAACCCCACCCTCATGGACACTCTCAAAGGAATAGAACACGGACCGACAGCTTAGTCAACGACTGATAGTTCTACATGGGACTGACTCACTGAGCAGTGATCAAAAGGGAGGACTTAGCCTGATTCCCTTTATGTAACCCAGACTCCAGAGGGGGAACCTGGGCTGCTTGATCACACTACGAGAGGGTGACTGTCTACAGGTCTCTATCAGGAGCATGGGATGATTTATAACACTAAACCAGATTCACTGAATAACTGACAAGGGCAGGAATGTGACTGATTCCCACACACTGACCCAGAGTCACTGGGGAAGTGAGCAGGAGGAGGAAACTTGGCTGTTTCCCCCGACACTAATCCAGGGGCACTGCAGAACAATCGGGAGCAGGGGCCTGGAGTTGTTAGCCCCACACTAATTCAGTGTTATCAGGTAATGACCAAGAGCAGGAAACTGGTTTCATCCCCTACACTAACCGAGAGCCACTGAAATCAGTTCCATTTCCGCCAATTGACATTTAGATCTAATACTCAGTTATTTTTACTGGAAGGTGGGTGAAATGCTGAGTGTGCAGTGATCTTTATTAGGTGCCGCATTAACCGTCATTCCTTTTGTCTAATGTCTTTGCAAACATTGATTTCAATTCAATGTTTGATTATCTTGAGCGCTTATCCCTGTTTACAGCAGATAATGTTTAGAAACATTTCAACAGATCACAGGATATTGCAATACATATGCAAATTGCAATCAAAATGTGTCTAATTTACCTGTTTATTTATCCCCTCACAGTAAACTTAGTGACGATTGTGATCCTATCTGGTGGAAAGTGCGGTCTCACCAAATGTGTCACTTCCTACCTGGTGGCCATGGCATCGGCAGATCTTCTGGTCATTATTGTTGACCTGATAATGAGGCACATTCCAATTGTTTGCGGGAGACAGTTTTCTTTTGTGCTGGACATTCATGCATGTAATATCCACGCTGTCCTCCTTTATGCTGCCACTGACTGTTCCGTATGGTTCACTGTCGCATTCACCTTTGATCGATTTGTGGCTATTTGCTGCCATCGGCTAAAAAGTAAATATTGCAGCAAGGAAACAGCGTCTGCAGTGCTGGGAACAGCCACAGTGCTGAGCTGTTTAAAGAACATTTTCTGGTATTTTATGTTAACAGATAGGTATTGGCTGGCGAACCTCCCCTGGTTCTGTGAGGTCACATGGATTGTTCGGGAATCTCTGGCCTGGACAACCATCGAAATTCTTCACTATATTCTCACTCCGGGAGTTCCATTTATACTGATCCTGCTGCTAAATATTTTAACCGTTAAACACATTTTAACAGCCAGCAGAGCCCGCAGGAGAATCAGGAATCAGAGCAGTTGGGAAAATCCAAGTGACCCAGTGATGGAAAGCCGTAGGAAATCCATCATTTTACTCTTCACCATTTCGAGCAATTTCATACTCTTATGGTCAGTCTTTACGGTGTATGCCATTTATAACCGAATGTGGTGGCTTGGGTATGAGTCTCTACATCTACCTGCTTTTGTGCAGGACATAGCATTCATGTTGCAGCTCCTGAGCTGCTGCACAAACACCGGTATTTATGCAGTGACCCAGACCAAGTTCAGAGAACAACTGAGGATGGTGGCAAAATATCCCTTTTCTCTAATTGCAAAATTCATAAAATGAAGCGATGTGCTGAAGAATTTCCATCAGCTGGTTTTAATCCCGTACTTGATTGTACACAGTTGGCTCTGTAATAAACACATCATGGGACCAGTGTGCTTTCTCCAATCTTCTTTGGGACAGACACAGTGGTGATAGATTGCTCTCTCCGGGGGACTGTGATACAGGCACAGTGGGTAGGGCCTGCTCTCCCTGGGTTCCCTGAGGCAGAGGGGGTTGGGCCACTCCGTGTGCACAGTGTGGAATCAGGCTCTGTAACGCGCCCCTTCCTACTGTGTGTGTTCCTCCCAGTGTGGAGCCAGGTTCTGTAATGTGTCTTTGTGTATAATGGCCACTGGGCACATAAGTTAACAAAGTCCCCTGCACTAAATGTGAACCAGGCACAGATCAATTGAAATGTTCACATGCCATATAACATTAAACACTGTCCAACGTAAAAGCGATCCTTGTTGCCTAGATCGTTTCTCAATCGAGGCATTCAAAAGGGAATTAGACAGTGATTTGAAGAGGAGGAACATGCAGGGTTATGGGGGGAAGATTATGGGAAGAATGGCAATAAGTGAGTTGCTCATTCAGAGAGATGGCACAAGCCCGATGGGCCGAAGGGTCTCCTAATGCACTGTGAACATTCAGTGACTCACTTCACCTGGCCGCGGTATGTCTCACTTAAACTGTGCACCAAGAATTTCAGGTAAAATTCCAACTGCAGGGATCAGTGAAAAATGTTCCCCAATGATGTCAAGTAATATGACAACCACAAGTATCGCATGAAACTTCCACCATGGATATCTCTCCAAAAGGACACAGGCCTCATCACTAAAAATCCCCAGTCCTCATAACACTTTACATATATATTACATACCAATTAGGAGCAGGAGTAGGCCACTCAGCCCCTCGAGCCTGCTCCACCATCCAATCAGATCATGGCTGATCTGATTGTGGCCTCAACTGCACATTCCTGCCTACCCCGATAACCTTTCACCCCCCGTTTGTTAATCAAGAGTCTATCTAGCTCTGCCTTAAAAATATTCAAAGCCTCTGCTTGCACCACCCTTTTAAATCACTGCTGCACATATTAAGTAAAATGAACCTGGAGCGAATCAATTAAAAGGCCACTGAAAATGTCACATAAATGCCCTCATGCAGAATGATTTAAAATGGTCGCCGTGCAACTCATTTAAAACCACCGACGAGTGTCTCATTAAAATGGGCCATTTGCACGTGGAATCATATCGCCATAGAACCGGAGAGTGGTCAGGGCACAGACAAAGGGTGTAAGGCCTCTAGTGGCTGTGGGATGTCACTGTTTTGAAGGCCCAGGGCGGTCTCCCAGTGTTGGGATTTTTGGGATTCCATCTTGTGAAGGTCGTGAAGGGTTGCCTTTTCTGGTGTTGGGTCGCCATCTTGTGAAGGTCGGGGAAGGTCCCTGGGGAGCATGATCATGTTGTTGGGATCCAGTCTAAAAATAAGGAGCCTCCCATTTAAGATCGACATGGGGAGAATTTAGCTTTTCTTTTCTCCCAGAAGATTGTAGGTCTGTGGAACTTTCTTGCCCAGAGATTGGCAGAGGCAGGGTCATTGAAAAATTTTAAGGCAGAGGTAAATCCTTGAGTGAAAGAGGGAATCAAAGGGTTTTGGGGGTAGACAGTATAGTGGTGTTGAGGCGACAAACAGATCAGCCATGATGTTATTGAATGATGGAGGGGCTGAATGGCCTTATCGCGCTCCTAATTAGTATGTACGTAATTCGGTACTGCAAGAGCATCTCAGATGGTTCCATTACCCCAGCTTTTTCCGACAGCCCTCCAATATGTTTTGTTCTATTCAGGCGCTTATTCAATTTCATTTTGAAAGTGCTGATTGTATCAGCCCCACCAGACCCTCACATAGTGAATTCCCGAACTTAAACAACCTCGACACAGAAGGGTTCTTTCTCCAAGTCACCATTGGTTCTCTTGCCAATCACCGGTGATCCTAAACCCTTCCACTAGTGAAAACATTTCTCTCAATCTAATCAGCCTAGATCCTGCTTAATTTTACACATCTTTATCAAATCTCCTCTCAGCCTTTTCTTCCGTAAGGAGAATTAAACCCGCAGATTCTACAAGCTACCCACATACCTGAAGACCCTTGTCCATGGAAACAATCATGTAAATCCTTTGCACATCCTCTCTGAATTCTTCATATCGTGCCTAAATGGTGGTGCCCGTAGTTATACTCCAGGTGAGGTGCAACCAGTATTTTATGAAGGTTCAGCATGCCTCATTTGTGTTAGCTCTCTATGCCTCTCCTAGAAAGCCCAGAGACTTGCATGTTTCCATTAATTACTATCTCAATCTGTTCCGCTGCTTGTAGCGATTTCTGCACAAACACCTCGAGGACTCTCTGTTGCTGCACTGCCTTCAGAATTGTGTCCTTTATTCTATCTTGCCTGTCTCGCTCTTCCCACCCAAGTGCAGCATTTTACAGGGCCCTGCATTGCCACGTCCACTTGTCTGAACATTGCAACAGTCGACTTCCTCTTGAAGACTGTAACTCTGCTCCTTTCTCTTCGCAATACATCCAAGCTTCATGTAATAGTTAAATTTTGAAATTGTGCCTGCGTAACCAAGTGTAGATTATTAATATTAATCAAAATAAAACCCTTACAGCGGTCCCCTATGGAGCTCTGCTGTATGCCTTCCTCCAGTCTGGAAACAACCATTCATCGCCCCTCCCTGTCCCCCATAGCTCAAATAGCTTCATGTCCACACTGCCTCTTTACTTTTATCCCAGGGGCTTCGGCGTTGAAGTCCAGGCTGTTATGAGGCACCTTAGGAAGTGTCTTTTGGAAGTCCGTATGCATCACTTCAATCGCATTACCCTCATCGACCCTCTCTGATACCTCATCAAATAAAAAACTCAACCAGGCTGGTTCAATACGATTTCACTTTAACAAACCCTGACTTTATTTAATTAAGCTGCAGTCGTCCAATTAACTGTTAATTGTTTTCTGTAACGTTGCCTCTACAGTCACTGACTTACTGTCCTTCAAATGGGTGGGTTTCTGCTGACTGCCCATTTTTTGGATAAGAGTGTAACACTGACAATTCTCCAGTTCTCTGGCACCAGCCCATTATGCTAAAGCCTCCACAATTTCCTTCATGACTCCTTCTAGCATCGGAGCATGCACCTCATCAGCCCTGGTGAATTTTCAGTGTCATATGAGCAGCGCACCTGTTAACTAATGCTCTGGCACGGCTGATGGTGAATGCCAAGCTGCTCAAATCCCAAAGGGAAACTTGAAACAGCTGCCAAAACGTTTTTTGCATTTCTTTATATTATGAGGGGAGGTTCTGGAATCAGGAAATGATGTCCCTAACTACTTGTGATGATTTTATAGTAAAGTAAACAATTATTAACAGAACAAAGGAAAAAACACAGTTATACCTTGGAGTATCCTCTGAGGCCAACAGCAGCTGCATCTTTCAGTCTGGCCTTGTTCACATTGCCTTCTTGGAGAGCTGACCAACTACCCTGCTGTCTTCTGGGAGATTTAAGCAGCTACTCTCTCACTTAGGCTTCAATATTTTCTTAAATTCAGTCCTTTAACTCGCTATTATCTCAACCAGTCTCTTCAGAAATGCTTTCTTCCCAAATTGATTCAATCTTTCTTCTCTTTGCTCTTAGACTTATAAAAACAAACTTACCCTATCTTTACCTTGTTCCCTTTTACCTTTTTACAACCTGCATGTACCTACTTTGAGCGAAAAAAACTCAATTCAAAACAATTTCTATTATTGCTTTATGTAAAACCCTGAAGTTGCTCTTGGTTCATTAAGATCATTAAGATTAACATTGTTGCTGTTGACTTTAGACACTGGCCGTCACTCTAGCACTTAATTACAATTACATCCCGGCTTCCAGCACACAAGAGGTTATTACCAGAAGAAAAATATTACAATTTCTTGTTATCTTGACAATAAAATGTCACTGTAAATGGCTGCCATCGGTACCAGTCAGAACTGCTCGCACCCAGATCACATCAATCTGTTGCCATAGACAGATATAAGTTTAAGTGACCACCATGTCTCCAGCGCACTGCAAACCTTTGCTGTGTATTGATGTCCCTTTAAAAAGCTGCCGTACTTAACCATCACATTCACCACATTACCCAGAAATGGAAGCATTACTCTGGTCCTCTACTTTGTCTGGAGCTCCAAGGTGGATCATGTCTGCAGGGACACCATGTACAAAGCTCCAGGCACAGGTGGGAGAAACATATCCAATGTCGCCCTCATCCTGATGGCCACCTTTGTGTGTCACTGCATCAAGCTGTGCATAGACCCACGGTGCTCAGTCACCACGCGCACTACGTGCTGAGGTTCTACCTGTCCCCAGTGTAGTGAAGGATGGGTCTGGCCACGTTCCAAGCAGTTGGACGATGATGTGCCACTAGTCCCTCATTCAAATCTTTATGCAGAGAAACACCTTTGTCCACAAATCCATCAGGTAATGGTCTGCATGTGACATCATATAGGCCTGTGGGAAAAGGAGATAGTGGACCCTGTCAGATGGCTCCCCGAGCAGGCTGTCAAAGTCACTTGGCAGAATGCCACATTGCCAGAACGTTCAAACAGGCACCAAGATGCAGCTTGGCTGGTGGTGAGAAAGGAACTCCCTGTCAGATCCTCCCTACACGCTCGAAGTCTCACCCACTCCACACGCTGCCCTCGAGGTGTCTGTGGTGGGGACAAGGCCATTGCCCTCCTCCTTCTGGATGGTGCCCTTTGCAAAGGAGGTCTGGAGAGAGGTGCAGTGGTTTGTGCCAATCTTCATCCTGAGCAGTTCTGTGACACAGGACTCTGTGCTCTACAGGCTGTTCCCAGGGACACACACCGAGACAAACATCAACTGCAGCTGGAGGATCATCAACTCAGTGAAAAAGGCTCGAAGGTCTTCCTGAAACTTGTTGGTCTTCTAGCGAAAAGATTTGTCTCCAACCGAGTGATCCAGACGGGCACATTCCAAAGTCCAGGACCACGTGCTGAGGGGCATAATAAAGCTTGGTGCTTTTGTTCCGCTACAGAGGTGCAAAGGGGAAAGTGTGATGCCTAAGGCCTTTGAGCTATAGTTACCAATGAGCTGGAAATTGTACAGAACCCCTTGGGCTGCATGACTGACATTACATAGAAACATAGAAACTAGGAGCAGGAGTAGGCCATTCAGCCCTTCGAGTCTGCTCCGCCATTCACTATGAACAAGGCTGATCATCCAACTCAATAACCTGCTCCCGCTTTCTCCCCATATCCTTTGATCCCTTTTGCCCCAAGAGCTATATCTAACTCCTTCTTGAAAACATACCATGTTTTGGCCTCAACTACTTTCTGTGGTAACAAATTCCACAGGCTCATCACTCTATGGGTGAAGAGATTTCTCCTCATTCCAGTCCTAAATGGTCTACCCCATATCCTCAGACTGTGACCCCTGGTTCTGGACTCCCCCACCATCAGGAACATCCTTCCTGCATCTACCCTGTCTAGTCCTGTTAGAATTTTATAGGTTTCTATGAGATCCCCCCTCATTCTTCTGAACTCCAGCGAATATAATCCTAACCAAATCAATCTATCCCAATATGTCAGTCCCACCATCCCAGGAATTAGTCGGGTAAACCTTCGCTGCACTTCCTCTGTAGCAAGAACATCTTCCTCAGATAAGGAGACCAAACTGCACACAATATTCCAGGTGTGGTCTCACCAAGGCCCTGTACAATTGCAGCAAGACATCCCTGCTTCTGTACTCGAATCCTCTCACTATGAAGGCCAACATTTGCCTTCTTTACCACCTGCTGCCCCTGTATGCTTACCTTCAGCAACTGATGTACAAGGACACCCAGGTCTCATTGCACATTCCCCTCTCTCAGTTTATAGCCATTCAGATAATAACCTGCCTTCCTGTTTTTGCTACCAAATTGGATAACCTCACATTTATCCACATTATACTGCATCTGCCATGCATTTGCCCACTCACTCAGCTTGTCCAAATCACACTGAAGCATCTCTGCATCCTCCTCACAGCTCACCCTGCCATCCAGCTTTGTGTCATCTGCAAATTTGAAAATATTACATTTAGTTCCCTCAGCTAAATAATTAATATATATTGTGAATAGCTGGGGTCCCAGCACCAATCCCTGCTGAACCCCAAAAGTCACTGTCTGCCATTCAGAAAAAAACCTGTTTATTCCTACTCTGTTTCCTGTCTGCCAACCAGTTTTCTATCCATCTCAATACACTACCCCAAACCCATGCATTTTAATTATACACATTAATCTCTTATGTGGGACCTTGTCAAAAACCTTCTGAAAGTCCAAATAAACCACATCCACTGGTTCCCCCTCATCAACTCTACTAGATACATTCTCGAAAAGTTCCAGTAGATACATCAAGCATGATTCCCCTTTCGTAAATCCAAGCTGACTCTGTCCGATTCTGCCACTGCTTTCCAAGTTCTCAGCTATTAAATCTTCTATAATGGACTCTAGAATTTTCTTCACTATCAACGTCAGGCTGACTCGTCTATGATCCCCTATTTTCTCATGACCTATTTAAATCGTGCCCTCCAATTAGCTACCCTTCAATCTGTAGGAGCTGTTCCAAAGTCTATAGAATCTCAGAAGATGACCACCAATGCATCCACTATTTCTAGGGTCACTTCCTTAGGTAATCTGGGATGTAGATTATCAGGCCCTGGCGATTTATTGGCCTTCAGTCCAAACAATTTCTCCATTACCATTTCCCTACTAATACTGATTTCTACCAGTTCCTCCCTCTCACTAAACCTTGTGTTTCCCAACATTTCTGGTGTGTTATTTGTGTCCTTTGTGAAGACAGAACCAAAGTATGTGCTTAGTTGGTCAGCTATTTCTTTGTTCCTCATTTTAAATTCCCCTGTTTCTGACTGTAAAGGACCTACATCTGTCTTCACCAATCTTTTTTCCTTCACATACCTATAGAAATTTTTACAGTCAGTTTTTATGCTCCCCACAAGTTTACTCTCGTACTCTATTTTCCCCTTCTTAATCAATCCCTTGGTCTTCCTTTACTGAATTCTATACTGCTCCCAATCCTCTGGCCAATTTGTAAGTCTCTTCCTTGCATCTAATACTATCTCTAATTTCCCTTGTAAGCCATGGTTTGGCCACATTTTTGTGCCAGACAGGAATAAACAATTGTTGTAGTTCACCCATGCGCTCTTGGAACGTTTGCCATTGTCTATTCACCGTTATCCCTTTAAGTAACATTTACCAATCCATCATAGCCAACTTGGACCCCATACCATCGTACCAAGTTTCCTTTATTAAGATTCAGGACCCTAATCTCAGAATCAACTGCGTCACTCTCCATCTTGATGAAGAATTCTATCATAATATGCTTGCTCATCCCCAAGGGGCCTCACACAACTAGATTGCCAATTATTCCTTTCTCATTACACAATACCCAGTCTAGGATGCCCTATTCTCTTGTTGGTTCCTCAACGTACTGGTTCAGAAAACCATCCCGTATACACTCCAGGAATTCCTCCTCCTTGGTATTGTTACTAATTTGATTTCCCCAATCTATATGCAGATTAAAGTCACCCATAATTACAGATGTTCCTTTATTGCATGCATCTCTAATTTCCTTGTTTAATGCCATTCCCAAGCATCACCATTGCAGTTTGGTGGTCTTTATACAACCCCCGCTAAGGTTTTTTTCCACTTGGTGTTTCTCAGCTCTACCCATACAGATTTCGCATTGTTGGAGCGATTATCTTTCCTCACTATTGTGTTAATTTCCTCCTTAAACAGCAAAGCAACTCCACAGCCTTTTCCTTTTTGTCTGTCCTTCCTAAATACTGATTACCCCTGGATGTTCAGTTCCCATCCCTGGTCACCCTGCAGCCATGTCTCCGTAATCCCGACTATATCCTACCTGCTTACATCTATTTGAATGGACGGTGTGAATATTACATGTATCACAACCGTATTGATGCATCTCAGACTGCAACATGGTGTATGTAGAAAATTTGAATATCACTGGGCTTTCTTGAAATGTTTTGTGATGTTCTTTTAAATATTTTATGACTAGAGCATATTTTTCCAAAAAAATGAAATCTGGAATATGTATTGTAGCAATCACCAAGTGTCCTTCAACAACTCGTCTCAAAAGCTACGGCTTCTAGCCCCCAGAAATTCAAAGACATGGAAACACCAGCACCTCCACGTTATCCATTAAGTCACACATCATCCCAAATCGGCCATACAAACATATGGAGAAGGGACAGCAGTCGGCCATTCAGCCCCTCGAGCCTGCTCCACCAATCAATATGATCTGAACTCCAGTGAATATAATCCTAACCGACTCAATCTCTCCTCATCTATGATCATGGCCGATTTGCTTTTGTTTCCAGTTCCACGCTCCCATTCAGGTAACATTCGATCCCCTTGCCTAACAAAAATCTATCTACCTCCGCCTTAAAAATATTCAGTGACCCCTCTTCCACCACCTTCTGAGGCAGAGAGTTCCAAAGTCATACAACCATAAGACCATAAGACATAGGAGCAGAAATTAGGCCATTCGGTCCATCGAGTCCGCTCCGCCATTCAATCATGGCTGATAAGATTCTCAACCCCATTCTCCTGCCTTCTCTCCGTAACCTTTGATCCCCTTACCAATCAAGAACCTATCTATCTCGGTCTTAAATACACTCAGTGACCTGGTCTCCACAGCCTTCTGTGGCAATGAATTCCATAGATTCACCACTCTCTGGCTAAAGAAGTTTCTCCTAATCTCTGTTCTAAAAGGTCTTCCCTTTACTCTGAGGCTGAGCCCTCGGGTCCGAGTCTCTCCTACTAATGGAAACATCTTCCCCACGTCCACTCTATCCAGGCCTTTCAGTATTCTGTAAGTTTCAATCAGATCCCCCCTCATCCTTCTAAACTCCATCGTGTATAGACCCAGAGTCCTCAATCGTTCCTCATAGGTAAAGCCTTTTATTCCTGGGGATCATTCTCATGAATCTCCTCTGGACCCTCTCCAGGGCCAGCACATCCTTCCTGAGATACGGGGCCCAAAATTGCTCACAGTATTCTAAATGTGGTCTGACCAGAGCCTTATAAAGTCTCAGCAGCACATCCCTGCTTTTATATTCTAGTCCTCTCGAAAATCTTCTCCTCATCTTTGAGAGAAAATAAATTATCCTCATCTCTGCCCTAAAAGGGCGACCTCTAATTTTAAAACAGTGCCCCCTAGTTCTGGAATCACCCACAAGAGAAAGCATCTTTTCCACGCCCACCTTGTCAAGACCATTCAGGATCTTACATCCTTCAATCAAATCACCCCCCACTCTTCGAAACTCCAGTGGGCACAAGCCCAGTCCATCCAACTTATCCTCATAGCCTCCTCATTTCAAGTATCAATCTAGTAAGCCTCCTCTGAACCGCCTTCAATGCATACATGGGCATTAATTCATCATCCATGCATCAAACTTCCAGGTTATGGCTTCAAGTCCCACTCCAACCTTTGAGCACTCACATCTGGGTTGACACTCCAGAGCAGTACTGAAGGCACACAAGCTCCCGGAGAGCAGCTGCAGCTAGTTAGTTAGGTAGCCAGCTTAAGCTGGTGTCTGAGATTGAATCGTCACTGTTTTTCAGAGAGTATAAATATCGGGCTCTCTGGGTGCTGCTTGAGCGCATAGAGTGTGAAGCCACGAGTTTGGTGAGTGAGGGAGTTTGGACTCCCCTTCCTCTACTGCACATGTTACACCTTCAAAAAACTCCAATAAATTGGTTGAACATGATTTTCCTTTCACAAAACCATTCTGACTCTTCCCGATTATTTTGAGCTCTTCTAAGAGCCCAGCTATAATCTCCTTAATGGTCGATTCTAATAACCTCCCCACAACAGACGTCAAGCTAACAGGCCGATAGTTTCCTGTTTTCTGCCCCCCTCCCTTCTTGAATAGAGGGGTTAAAATCACTTCTTTCCAATCTGATGGAACCTTTCTAGAATTTAGCGCATTTGGAAAAATTAACACCAGCACATCGCCTACCTCATTAGCCACCTCTTAAAAACCCGAGGATGTAGCTTGTTGAGAGCCGGAGACTTGCTAGCCCACAGCTCCATCAATTAGCTCAGTAACATTTCCCTACTGATTTCCATTTCACCAAGTTCCTCTCTCCCTCTCATCTTCTGAGTTGCAGCTACTACTGAATTTTTTTGCACCCTCTATAGGGAACAAAGAAGAAACTTTTTGTCTATTCCTTCCACAATTTCATTATTATCTACCTTGGACTCCTCACTGTCACTCTCTAGAGGATCAACACTCACTCTTTCCCTTTTCAAATCACTGCAGAATCTTCTGCATTCTGCTGTTAAATTTCTAGCTAGTTTCCTCTCATACTCTAATTTATTTCTCCTGATTAACCTTTTAGTCATTCTCTGCCGTTCTTTATATTCTGACCGATCATCTGTCCTGCCACTCGTCTTTGCTGAGTTGTTTGCTTTTTCCTTCAGTTTGATGCTTCCCTCAATGTATTTAGTTAGTCACGAATGTACTTAAGATCCTAGTCTTAGACCCACTCCTCCCTTTCAAGGTGGCTGTAAAATTCAGTCACAGTGTAGTTGCTGCTCTCTAGGGGTGCCTTTACTCTGAGATCATTAATTAATCCTGTCACATTACACAATATCAAGTCTAATATAACATGCTCTCTGGTTGGTTCCAGAACATGCTGCTCTAAGAAACTATCTTGAAAGCAGTCTAAGAACTCCTCATCCAGGCTACCTCTGCCAATCTGATTTTTCCAGCTGATGTGTAGATTAAAATCATCCATTATTATTGCTGTCCCTCTGTCACAAACACACAATATTTTCTCTTGAATACTTTGTCCTACACTGTGGCCACTGTTAAGAGGCCTGTAGAGCACCCCCTCTAATGCCTTTTTTCCACAACTATTCCTCATCTCCACCCAAACTGATTCTACATCCTGATCTCCTGAACCAAGGTCATCGCTAACTATTGCACCAATGTCCACTTTGATTAACAGTGCTACCCCTCCACCTTTACCTAGCTTCCTATTCTTCTTGAATGCATGCACCCTCAATATTAAGGACCCAATCTTTGTTGTCCTTCAGCCACGTCTCCATAATTGCTATCAGATCATATTTATTTACTTCAATGTGGGCCATCAATTCATTTACTTCGCTATGAATGCTACATGCATTCAGGTAGATAACTTTCAGTTTTGCATTTTTGTTACCTTTGTAACTTCGAGTCTTGACTGTTTATGTATTCTTAGGTTTTTATCTCTCTGCCCCTTCCTGTCATTCTCTGACCCCCATTTCCATGTTACTATTTTGCTCTACACCTTGAATTTCTACCTCTACCCAAGCTCGATACCTCACCCCTCTGGTTTAATTTAAAGCCCTCTTTACTTCCCTAGTTGTGCGTTTTGCAAGAACACTCATTGCAGCAGGGTTCAGGTGTAGATTATCCCAACGGTACAGCCCCCACTTTCCCCAGTACTGATGCCAGTGCCCCACAAACCAAAGCCCACTTCCCCACACCAGGTTTTGAGACACGTATTCGGCTCTCTAATCTTATTTGCCCCATGCCAATTTGCACATGGCTCAGATAATAATCCAGAGGTTATTACCTTTGAGATTCTGCTTCTGAATTCGGTACCTAGCTCCTCCTACTGACTTTGCGGAAACTCTTTCCTAGTTCTATCTGTGTTATTGGTGCTTACATGGGCCATGACAACTGGATCCTCCCCTTCCCACTGCAAGTTCGTCTCCAGCTCTGAACAGATGTTCCGAACCCTGGCACCAGGCAGGCAACATAGCCCCCTGGATTCTCGCTCTTTGCTGCAGAGGACAGTGTCCATCACCCTCACTATCCTAACCCCTACTACCATTACATTCCTTTTTGCTCCCAGTGCTTGTACAGCTTCCTGTACCACAGCGCCATGGCCAGCCCGCTCATCCACCTTGCAGACTTCGCTTTCATCCACACGGGTTGTGAGTATCTCAAACCTGTTTCACAATTGCAAAGCTGCCAGTGCCCATGAACCGGAACCAACTTCCCCACACCAGACTTTGAGCTACGCATACATCTCTCTAATCTTATTTACCTTATGCCAATTTGCATGTGGCTCAGGGAATAATCCAGAGATTATTACCTTTGAGGTCCTGCTTTTTAAATTTAGTACCTAGCTTCTCATACTCTCCATACTATCTGCTCGGTCCCATTACCTGTGTCACCTGAAAGTTACATCCTCCAGTCCCTCGCTGATGACCCTATTCTATGAGGTGTAGCTGTCTTCTGGAACAAAGTACCCAGGTATTTCTCCCGCTCCCTTATGTTGCAGAGTTTCTGAATTTTGACTTCCAGGACAATATTCCCAATCCGGGATTTATCAAGCTGCTTACACTTCCTGTGGACGTGTTTGTCATGGATCATACTAGCGTCCAAAATCTCCCACATCTCACAGCTGCAACATAACACCTGTCCTGCCATTCTAACTTATGTTACTTAGTTCATTTACTTTAATTACTTTCTTCTTATGTATGCTACAATTCACTGTGTTTATTGAATGCTAGTGCCACTGGTAATCTAAAGGTTGTTGATTCTTAATGACAAGGTATGTGTTTTAGATATTTTCAAAATTGCTTTATTTTTGCTTTTTTTATCTTTATCTTTTGGTTTTAATTGTAAAGTTTTCAAATCTTTGTTTTTATTTTAAAGTTTTAGCTCTTATTATTTATAGATCTACCTTAACTCGCTTGCCCCATGCTGCTTTTTCACAGACTGTCCCCTTAGACTGAAAACTTACCAGCCAAGCAACTTACTAGCTTCCTGTGGGCTGGCAGTTCCTTTTTTTCCTTTTTCCTGGACATCAGCCTCACAGCAGCTGAAACAGTGACACAGCTGCTCAGCTCCCAACTGTCCACTAAACTCCACTTCCCAGCAAGTGGACATGGAAAGGATGTTTTCCTCTTGTAGGTGAGTCCAGAATTAGGGGGGCACTGTTTTAAAATTAGGGGTCACTGTTTTAGGACAGGGATGAGGAGAATTTCTTTCTCAGGGGGTTGTATGACTCTGTAACTCTCTGCCTAAGAAGGTGGTGGAGGCAGGGTTATGGAATATTTCTAAGGTAGAGGTCGGTAGATTCTTGTTAGGCAAGGGAATCAATGGTTATCAGTGGTAGATGGGAATGTGGAACTCGAAACACAAACAGATCAGCCATGACCTTATTGAATGGTGGAGCAGATGGAGGGGTTGAATGGCCTACTCCTGTTCCTATTTCATATGTTAGTGGAATTTCTCTCAGCATGTTGGGGAGAATAGGGCAATGGCAGCCACTTGAGTGATGCAGAGAATTGATTAAGGGGTTCTGTTTGAATGATAGAGACAGTTGGACACCTGGAGTTCTAACTAATGATGCGAGTTTGTAAATGTGAAATCATTGTGTATCTGTGGATGTTGGTGAATGAGATATCATTGAATGAGGAGGAAAGTTGGGCAATGCGATACATAATCAATAAGATCAGGAGTAGACCATTTTCCCCACAAAACCTACACCACCATTCAATACAAACAAGTCTAATCCTATGCTTCAACTCCAAGTTCCTGACCACTCCCCATGTCCATTGATTCCCTGAGAGACCAAACCTCTGTCTGTCTCGGTGTTAAATGTGTATATCAATGGAACATCCATAATCCTCGAGGTTAGCGACTTCCAATGATTCACAAGCCTTTGAGAGAGGAGATTTCTCCTTATCACAGTCATAAATGAGCGACCCCTTATACTGAGACTGTACCCTCAGTGAAATAGCTGGATAGCATATGCCCATTGATTGATGGAGAAAGGTGAACACTGGAGCTCATTCGCTGATGGTGAGTGGTGGACAATATGAGCACACCGCTGCACTGAGAAGCTTCATAGGAGCTGATTGGGTGATTCCGAGGTTTGGACAATGAGACCTCAGTGAGTGATTGAGACATTTTGACATTAGGAGTTTATTAATTGAGGCTCAGATAATTGGAAATAAAGCTCCACTTGATTAGGGCTTGAAAACCGAGCACATTGAGAGTCTGAGTATATGGTTGATCCACTCTGACCGCTGAGGTAGAGATGTGGATACTGGGCACTGCATATGTCTTGATGTCTCCCTGGTGTGTGGTATATGTATGTGTCTCTTGTACATCAGTGTCTCTTTCAGCTCCGCAGTGAGAGATCATTAACAGATGCAGAGAAATGGTCAACAGGAGCTCATTCATGGAAAAAAGTTGGACAATGTGAACTCACTGGGTAACTTTGTGTCCGTGTCTGTGCATGCCAATCTTTGTGTTGGTCTGCCTGGGTTTATGTGCCTGTGTATGACAGGCAATGCAACATCATTGCATTTCACAGGCCTGGACATGGAGAGCTCAGTGAGTGAGAGGGAGTGTTTAACAATGGGACCTTTGACAATGGAGATTTTGGACAATGGCAGCTTATTGTGTGAGATAAAGAGCAGGTCAATGGGGGCTATTTGTATTCAGGGGACTGTTGGACAATGGGACATCAATGAAGGAGGCAAACAGCTGGAGAATGGGGGTTCAGCTATTGGCAGAGACAGTGGGAGAAGGGGAACTCATTGACAGAGGGAAAACATGGGAATTCAATGGTTGATGGAAATTGGATGGGATTAGATGGCATGAGGAAGAGAATTGTACAGCGGGGAGCTCATGGGTAAGGACCTAGTTGGGAAAGAAGAGATAATTAAATGGGGGGCGGGGGGGGGTTGGGGGTAGATTTGGCCAATGGTAGCTCACTGTCTGAGGGAGAATGGGCACTCATTGGGTAGTGGAAATGGTTGGACAATTAGAGCTGATTGGTCCAACTCGCTCCCTTATTCAGTCAAATTTGTTTAAGTGATGTGCAACAGGATCTCCTTAAATCTGTGGTCAACATTCAACATCATGAGCTGTAAGTGAAATAGAATTTGTGTAATTTATCTCTGTCTATTAACTACCTGTTACTATAGTGAAAATTAATCCAACTCTTCATTCAATCTCCAACATCTGTCTCTAATGAAACGTGGAAATTCCCTTTCTTCGGCCAGGTTCCCACATCTGCACTTCTTCTCCTGCTCATTGTATTGAAACTGAGTTTTATCATCTCCTACTCAAATGCATTCTATGTCAGGAACTCCACCCTGCTGTACTCATCAGCTCCCTCTCATCTCCCCTACCTTCTATACTATACATGCTCTTATAACCCAAGCTTGACATCTCCTAGTCCTGACCCCCTGAATTCCCTCACCTCCTCTCTTGCTCTTTCCAAACTTGATGCTATCTTATAATGCATGATGTGGGAATAATTGGTAATCTTCACCTCTCTTTCTTACTCTGACAGCAAACTTAATGATGATAGTGATCCTGTCTCGAGGGAGCTGTGGTCTCGCCAGATGTACTCGCCAGTATCTGATGTCCATGGCATCGGCAGACTTGCTGGTGATCATCTTCTGTGTGATATTGAACTACCTGGGATCTCTCCACTTCCCCTTCTCTTTCCTCAACCATTACTACGTGTGCAGCGTGAACAGCATCATGAATGCTGCCTTGGTGGACAGCTCAGACTGGCTCACTGTCGCCTTCACCCTCCACCGCTTTATTGCCATTTGTTGCCAATAGTTCAAAACAAGATACTGCACAGAGAGGACAGCAAGCTGGGTAATACTGATGCTGTGCGCAGTCAGCTACTTGAGAAACATCCCCCGCTACTTCACCTATGAACCTGACTACACCCGCGGTGCATTCCCATTCTGCTGCCTTCACAACCTGTGTACCAATACCCCTTGGGCAATAATACTGTGATCTGGCACAATCATAACCCCTCTCATTCCCGACGTGTGCATCTTGCTGCTGAACACTCTGACCATCAGGCACATCCTAGTAGCCAGCCGGGTCCGCAAGGCATTCCGGGGTCAAGACAATGATGGGAAGCAAGTTGACCCAGAGATGGAGAACCGGTTAAAGTCTATTATCCTGCTCTTCGCCATTTCAGGCAACTTCATCATGCTCTGGTTGACAAGGGTTGTGGACTTTGTCTTTCAAGAGACGTTGCTGAATTTGAGCTCCATGCACACAATTAACCAGGTCGGGGACATGCTGAGGTATCTGAACTCCTGCACCAACACCTGCATTTACGCCCTCACCCAGGCTAAGTTCAGGGAGGAGATGAAGCGAGTTGTGATACATCCCATTCACCTGCTACTGAAGATCATCAAAGTCTGAAAATGGAGGCAGAGCTGGTTTATCTCACAGAACCCACTCTGGATCCTGCTGCCATCAGGCGGTGAGGGTGTGAGCAGAGTTATAGGCAGCACTAACCAACCTTGATTCAAGGCGATCCAGCTCCACTTAGACAAAGCGCTAAGAGTTAATAAGAACAAGCGAGTGTGTGTGAGTAACATGGAGAGCAGACAGAGAAAATTAAGTTGCAATGCTCGGGACTAACTTTGGTATTGGGACAGTCTGACACATCCTGTAGTCTTTCTAATGTCTTCGCACCATCTGACATTTCGCTCATTCAATATTTCACTCTGCTATTTCCAAGGCACCAGTCAGAAGTGTGATGGAATACTCTCCACTTGCCTGGTTCAGCAGGGTTCCAAAAACACTCAAGAAGCTCCACACAAGTAACATCCATGCCACACAAGAGAGAATTTATCCATCGCTCCTTGACATTCAATGGCATTACCAACTCTGAATCCCCCACTATCAACATCCTGGGGGTTACCATTGACCAGAAACTGAACTGAACTAGCCATATAAATACTGTGGCTACAAGAGCAGGTCAGAGGCTGGGAATCCTGCGGAGAGTAACTCATCTCCTGACTTCCCTGTCCACCATCTACAAGGCACACATTAGGAATGTGATGGAATACTTCCCACTTGCCTGGATGAGTGCAGCTCCCACAACACTCAAGAAGCTTGACACCATCCAGGGCAAAGCAGCCCCGCTTGATTGGCACCCCATCCACAAACATTCACTCCCTCCACCACCGACGCACAGTAGCAGCAGTGTGTGTACCATCTACAAGATGCACAGCAGGATTTCACCAAGGCTCCTTAGACACCACCTTCCAAACCCACGACCACTACCATCTAGAAGGACAAGGGCAGCAGACACATGGGAACACCAGCACCTGGAAGTTCCCCTCCAAGTCACTCACCATCCTGATCTTCCACTCTCCAGATGATTGCACCCCAGACGCAGCCCAGATATTGTGCTGGGAAAGATCTTGGAAGTCCTCACACACTGACTACATGGGAAATGCCCAGGAATTTTTGAACTTCTGATGGGTGAATAGCCTGCCTCTGGAACCTTCTGAGACTCCGATTGAAAATCAGAGACTTTGGGTGGTTCGGATTTGCTTAGCAGAATAGTTATCCAGGAAAAGTTAGAAGAATTAAAACCACTTCTAACTCCTGGGAAACTATACTCCTGCCCACCACCACCCTCCATCCCCCACTGGACGCTCGACTACCCCTCACCCATCAACTACCAATGACCCGCCTCCCTCAATCACCCATCTACACCCTCACTGTCCTACTACCCTTCCCACTCCCAGACCATACATCCAACCATCACCCCACTCACCCCCTGCCCCCCAGCTCACCCCTAAATACACTCCTCCCACCCCGATTACCCACTCCCAACATTCCCTGACCCCCGCCCCAATTCTAACCCAACTCCACTGCGCAACTACCCCCTCCACTCCTACACTACCCTCTGCCCACCTGAGCACCAACCCCATCCCCACCAGCAACCACCTGATTCCCCCTCCCAACCTACCCTACCCCCTCACTCTCTTACTTACCTTCTCTCCTAGCTTGCCCAAATTGGGTGGGACATTCGAACCTACTGAGATACGGCACTCATGCCGTAATAAGATGGCATGGTTTCACTTCCACCCCTCTGCCCCCCCCCCCCCACCCCCCCACCCCACCCAGCAAGCACCTACACTGTGAGTGGGGTACTCCAGAGGCAGCTCCACTCCACATTTCCCAGCAGGCCTGCATTGAAAGTCCGGCTGAGAAATGTGGAGCTCCAGACGGAGGTAAGGAAACGGAGGAAAGGTAGCAATGGTCACTGCCAAGCAAGATTCGGTCTTATATTGGCCTGTCGCTGGGTCAAAATCCTGGAACTCCCGCCCTAACAGCGCTGTGGGTGTACCTACACCACATGGACAAAATCCTGGAAATCCCTCCCTAACAGCACTGTGGGTGTACCTACACCACAGGGACAAAATCCTGGAACTCCCTCCCTTACAGCACTGTGGGTGTACCTACACCACACGGACAAAATCCTGGAACTCCCTCCCTAACAGCTCTGTGGGGTACCTACACCGCAGGGACAAAATCCTGGAACTCCCTCCCTTACAGCACTATGGGAGTACCTACACCGCAAGAACAAAATCCTGGAACTCCCTCCCTAACAGCACTATGGGAGTACCTACACCGCAGGGACAAAATCCTGGAACTCCCTCCCTAACAGCACTGTGGGTATACCTACACCACAAGAACAAAATCCTGGAACTCCCTCCCTTACAGCACTGTGGGTGTACCTACACCACACGGACAAAATCCTGGAACTCCCTCCCTAACAGCACTGTGGGTGTACCTACACCACACGGACAAAATCCTGGAACTCCCTCCCTTACAGCACTGTGGGTGTACCTACACCGCAGGGACAAAATCCTGGAACTCCCTCCCTTACAGCACTATGGGAGTACCTACACCGCAAGAACAAAATCCTGGAACTCCCTCCCTAACAGCACTATGGGAGTACCTACACCGCAGGGACAAAATCCTGGAACTCCCTCCCTAACAGCACTGTGGGTATACCTACACCACAAGAACAAAATCCTGGAACTCCCTCCCTTACAGCACTGTGGGGTACCTACACCGCAGGGACAAAATCCTGGAACTCCCTCCCTTACAGCACTGTGGGGTACCTACACCACAAGAACAAAATCCTGGAACTCCCTCCCTAACAGCACTATGGGAGTACCTACACCGCAGGGACAAAATCCTGGAACTCCCTCCCTAACAGCACTGTGGGTGTACCTACACCACAAGAACAAAATCCTGGAAATCCCTCCCTAACAGCACTGTGGGTGTACCTACACCACAAGAACAAAATCCTGGAACTCCCTCCCTTACAGCACTGTGGGTGTACCTACACCACAGGGACAAAATCCTGGAACTCCCTCCCTAACAGCACTGTGGGTGTACCTACACCACACGGACAAAATCCTGGAACTCGCTGCCTAACAGCACTGTGGGTGTACCTACACCACACGGACAAAATCCTGGAACTCCCTCCCTAACAGCACTGTGGGTGTACCTACATCACAGGGACAAAATCCTGGAACTCACTCCCTAACAGCACCGTGGGAGTACCTAAACCACATGGACAAAATCCAGGAACTCCCTCCCCAACAGCACTGTGGGTGTACCTACACCACATGGACAAAATCCTGGAACTCCCTCCCTAACAGCACTGTGGGTGTACCTACACCACATGGACAAATCCTGGAACTCCCTCCCTAAAAGCGCTGTGGGTGTACCTACACCACACGGACAAAATCCTGGAACTCCCTCCCTAACAGCGCTGTGGGTGTACCTACACCACACTGACAAAATCCTGGAACTCCCTCCCTAACAGCGCTGTGGGTGTACCTACACCACACAGACAAAATCCTGGAACTCCCTCCCTAACAGCACTGTGGGTGTACCTACACCACAGGGACTGCAGCGGCTCAAGAAGGCAGCTCACCCCCACCTTCTCAAGGGGCAATTAGGGATGGGCAATAAATGCTGGGCCATAACAATCATCCAGGACAAAGCAACCCACCGGATTGGAACCCAATTCACCACATTTGCTCCCTCTGCAATGGATTCAAGCACTGCAGCAGTGTGGATCATCTACTTGACACACTGAGGCAAATCTCTGATGTGTCTCAGCGGAACCCTTCCAACCAGCAAACCCCCACCACCTCTAAGGGCAAGGGCTGCAGGTGGATGGGGATACCATCACCTGGAGGTTCCCCTCCATGTCACACACCACGCTGGCTTGGAAACATATTGGCGTTCCTTCAGTGTCGCTGGGTCAAAACCCTGGCATTCCCTGCCTAACAGCACTGCCGGAGGATCTTGATTGGCTGCAGCATTTCAAGGCCAACTTCTCGAAGGGAACCAGGAATGGGTAACAAATGACCTTGCCAGCGATACCCATTCCCTGGCTGCGGATAGAAATTCCACACATGGCTGGGCCAGGGCTGCTGCTAGCTCTGTGTGTCCTCGTTGCAGCAGGCACTGACTGTCAGCCCATGGGTGTTCCATTGGTTTGTAAGGAAGGGACTCTGACGATTGGCAAGGAACTAGGCCCAAAGCCTCAAGACTCCAAGTGAGGGGCAACACCAGGTGTGAAAGAAGCAGGTGATGTCCGGCACCTCGCCATTAACTCCTGAGTTACAAGCGTGGTTTGAAAGGAAGACAAGGAGGGGTGAGGAGTTCCCCAGTTCGAGACCCTGTAACAAGCTGAGTGACCAATGGGTGGGGATGATGAATATTGATTCCTCGAAAGGTCTTGGTGGACTGAATAGCCGCAAATGTAACATCTCTGTTCAAGAGGCGAGGGAGGCTGAAAGAAGGAAATTATAGGCCAGTTAGCAAATGTCTGTCATTAGGAAAATTCTAGAATCCATTCTTAAAGGGATAGTAGCAGAATGTTTTGATAATCATAATACAACCAGGCGGAGTCAGCATGATTTTGTGAAAGGGAAATGGTGTTTGACAAATTCATTAGTGTATTGTTGAAAAAAGAGACATTTATTGTCAAAGCTTTTCATCTTGCACTCATAGCGTCATAGAGCCCTAGAGCACAGAAAAAGGCCCTTCGGCCCATCGAGGCTGCACCAGTCAAACAAGTACCTAACTATCCTAATCCCATTTTCCAGCACTAGGCCCATAGTCTTGTATGCCATGGCATCGCAAGTGCACATCCAAATACTTCTTAAATGTTATGAGGGTTTCTGCCTCTATCACCCTTTCAGGCAGTGAGTTCCAGATCCTCATCACCCTCTGGGTGAAAAAATTCTTCCTCACATCCCTTCTAAACCTCCTGCCCCTTACCTTAAATCTATGCCCCCTGTTTATTGATCCCTCCACCAAGGGGAAAAGTTCCTTCCGGTCTACCCTATCTATACCCCTCCTAATTTTATAGACCTCAATCATGTCCCCCCCCCCCCTCAGGACAATTCACAAGAATACCAAATGTAAAAGAGCGCTGATTGATGGAGGCATTGCCATGGAGAATATGCCAGTTGATTATTGCTGACAGTTAACTGCCAAGCATTGTTTGACATTTAAACCAGTTTGACTCTGATTGGCCAAGGCATTGCCCTGAGGAATAAACGATCAAATGGTTTATGGTTATGGAACATGTGTGTACATGTTCTTTCTGTCTGCATATTATTAATATACATAGTTTCTAGTACAGGCAAATATGCTCCATTGTGAGCCCAGCTGACAATATTAAATTGGTTGTCAGCATAATTCTTAGCATACTGAGGATTACTTAGCAAATGTTTTCCAATCACGGAATCATAGTTTTGCAAGCAAGTGCTGGTTGGGTCCAGTCTGTACCTTGCCCATTGCGAACAGTGGCTGGGACACACGGTTTGATACGATCCACCAGTCTTTGGGATGTACAGCCTATACACCTAGCATCACACTGGTACCAAAATTCATATACCACATTACTCATTTGTGAGATAATTCATTAGAGTTCTTTGCTGAAGTAAGAAGCAGGGTAGATACAGGAGAACCGGTAGATGTAGTGTATTTGGCTTTCCAAAAGGCATTCAATAAGATACCACCCAAAATGTCACTACACAAGAGCTTATGATGTTGGGGCTGCTTTCTCAGTATGGATAGATGGTTGGCTAACTCACAGGGAACAGAGGATTGGAATAAATGGGTCAATTTCATATTGCAAACTGAAACTAGTGGAGAGATACAGGGATCAGTGCTGTGGCCTCAAG
>NC_054495.1:16486355-16521807 GCF_017639515.1 Carcharodon carcharias
GCAGGGTTGCTGAAGACGTCGTGCAGTTTGGCATCCTTTACTGTTCCCATCAGGGATCTGGACGTGGCGTCCAATCTGCTGTTGGCCCTGCCGGATCGTCCAGCCGCATCGATGATGCAGTTGAAGTTACCGCCCAGAATGACCGGCCTGGAGGTTGCCAGCAGCAGTGGGAGCTGCTGATAAACCTCCAGCTGCTCGGCCCCTTGTGACAGGGCGTAGACGTTAATTAACCGGAGTGGAGCATTCTTGTACATTACGTCTGCTACGAGGAGGCGCCCGCCCACCACCTCCTTAACCTGGGAGACGGTGAAGCTGCCTCCCCGCAGCAGAATCCCGAGGCCGGAGGAACGAGAGTCATTTCCTCCTGACCAGATCGATGGCCCATGGGACCCACCGTGGTGACCATTGCCTGTAGGAGCTGAGGTGCGGTATCGCACACTCCTGCAGAAACAACAGGTCAGCTTTGACCTTGGCAAGGTAGTCCAAGGTCGCAACACATCGCCTAGTAGATTTAACGCTATGTACGTTAACAGACACAATCTTTAACCCCAACCTAAAGTGTTTTATCACTTACCGGACCTGTTGTCTTTGACAGTTCCAGTCCTTGGGCCTTCTCCTGTAAACCATAGTGTTCTCAGATTGTCCGACTTGTGATGGGCTGAAGAAACTGTCCTGAATCGTCCGGTTGGAAATGTTCCACCTGGGTGACAGTGAGGAGGTTCATGCAAGGAGAGCTGTTTGGACTGTTCCCTGGTGGGAGAAGGCTTTTCCATCCATTCCCCCCTCAGGGGGAGTTGCTGCTTCTGGAGCTGGGGTGGGGGGTGGGGGCGGGGGGGGGGGTTTGGTGGTTGGGCTGGTCTCTTCACTTTGAGGTTGAAGTTGGCCTCTCCGCTGCCTCCAATGTTCTGGAGCTCGGGCGTCTCCTCCTCCTGCTCCCCAGAGCTTTGCCGCTTTTGCTGTCGATGCCACCTTTGCCCTGCCTCAACTGAGGAACAGCAGCAGCCTCTGCCCGTGTCAGGATGGAGTCACCTCTTACCGCTTGCCTGGGGAGTGACTCGCTCCCATCGTGGGCCTTTCTTTTTGGTCTCCTTCACCAGCTGGCCCTCCCCTGTTTGACCCTCTGCTTCTTCCACCTCCATTGATTCAGTCTGAGGAGGAGTGGGAGGCCAGTGCTAATCCTTGGCCATCTGCTACCTCACTCCTTCCCTTCCTCTCGTCCCCGTCTGAGTCGTTCTTGGTCCCATCCTGGGGGCCTTGGTGGGCGGAGGTTGGCGAGTCCCCTTGGCGGTAGTCACACTCTCCATTCTGTCCAGCTGCCCCTCCTTAGTTTTGGCCGCCTGTGAATAACTGAGGCGGCGTTTGGGGCAGGTCTTGTAGCGACGGCCTGTCCCATCACACAGGTTGCTGCGCTGCCTGCAGTCCTTTGTCTGGTGCCCTTTCTGCTTAAGCTTCTTGCAGATGACAGTGCTACAGTTGGGCAGCCAGCTGACCAGATTTGCTGCAGGAACGACAAAGACCATAAGACATAGGAGCAGAAATTAGGCCATTCGTCCCATCGAGTCTGCTCTGCCATTCAATCATGGCTGATAAGTTTCTCAACCCCATTCTCCCACCTCCTCCCCGTAACCTTTGATCCCCTTACCAATCAAGAACCTATCTATCTCGGTCTTAAATACACTCAATGACCTGGCCTCCACAGCCTTCTGTGGCAATGAATTCCATAGATTCACCACTCTCTGGCTAAAGAGGTTTCTCCTCATCTCTGTTCTAAAAGGTCTTCCCTTTACTCTGAGGCTGTGCCCTCGGGTCCTAGTCTCTCCTACTAATGGAAACATCTTCCCCACGTCCACTCTATCCAGGCCTTTCAGTAGTCTGTAAGTTTCAATCAGATCCCCCCTCATCCTTCTAAACTCCATCAAGTATAGACCCAGAGTCCTCAAACGTTCCTCATACGTTAAGCCTTTCATTCCTGGGATCGTTCTCGTGAACCTCCTCTGTACCCTCTCCAGGGCCAGAACATCCTTCCTGAGATACGGGGCCCAAAATTGCTCACAATATTCTAAATGTGGTCTGCCCAGAGCCTTATAAAGCCTCAGCAGCACATCCCTGCTTTTATATTCTAGTCCTTTCGTAATAAATGCCAACATTTCATTTGCCTTCCTAACTACTGACTCATCCTGCAAGTTAACCTTAAGAGAATCCTGGACTAGAACTCCCAAGTCCCTTTGGAAATTCTGGGCTGGCCGGTGTGGGCAAGGTAGCTGTGGCTTCCCCCGATAGCCAAGCCGGAGGGAAGGTAGAGGGATCACTCCCTGACCATCCTTTTGCTGGTCCAAACCCCAAAGGCTTCCTTGACCACGATGCGCTTCCCAATCTTGTCGATGTCCCTGCAGAGGAGCGTGAGTCCATCAGCAACAGGAGCGTGGGGGGTTGTAGAGGTACAGGGTCACCGTATAAGCCTGTTACAAGCGCAGGGTACACACAGCAGCTCGACTGTAAAGATTCCCAGCTGTGGCAGGTTTCTCTTCTCCTCAAACACCTTGAGGAGTTTCAGGACACGCAACAGCATTGTTGAATGTCACGCTAAAGTATCCAACGCTGGGAAGTCCAGCAGAGAGTAGATGTCAACAGCTTCTGTTCTGACCAGTCCTGGACGAGGTCCCCAATTTGTTAAACTCACAGATGAGTTCCCCAATTGGTTACGACTGGGTTGCGACCGCAATTTTGTTATGATCCTGGGTGAGGAGGAACAAGGTGCCCTGGGCCCAACCATCTTCAGCTGCTACATCAATGACCTTCCTTCCATCATAAGGTCAGAAGTGGGGATGTTCGCTGATGATTGCACAATGTTCAGCACCATTCACAACTCCTCAGATACTGAAGCAGTCCATGTCCAAATTCAGCAAGACATGGACAATATCCAGGCTTGGGCTGACAAATGGCAAGTAACATTCACACCACACAAGTGTCAGGCAATGACCATCTCCAACCAGAGAGAATCTAACCATCACCCCCTTGACATTCAATGGCATCATCATCACTGAATCCCCCACTATCGACATCCTGGGGGTAACTATTGACCAGAAACTGGACTGGACCAGCCATATAAACACTATGGCTGCAAGAGCAGGTCAGAGGCTGGGAATCCTGAAACAAGTAACTCACCTCCTGACTCCCCAAAGCCTGTCCACCATCTGCAAGGCACAAGTCAGGAGTGGGATGGAATACTCTCCACTTGCCTGGATGAGTGCAGCTCCCACAACACTCAAGAAGCTCGACACCATCCAGGACAAAGCAGCCCCGCTTGATTGGCACCACATCCGCAAACATTCACTCCCTCCACCACCGACGCACAGCAGCAGCAGCGTGTGTACCATCAACAAGATGCACTGCAGAAACTCACCAAGGCTCCTTCGACAGCACCTTCCAAACCAACGACCACTACCATCTAGAAGGACAAGGATGGCAGACACATGGGGAACACCACCACCTGGAGGTGCCACTCCAAGACACTCACCATGCTGACTTGGAAATATATTGGCCATTCCTTCACTGTCGCTGGGTCAAAATCCTGGAACTCCCTCCCTAAAAGCACTGTGGGTGTACCTACACCACACGGACAAAATCCTGGAACTCCCATCCCTAACAGCACTGTGGGTGTACCTACACCACACGGACAAAATCCTGGAAATCCCTCCCTAACAGCACTGTGGGTGTACCTACACCACAGGGACAAAATCCTGGAACTCTCTCCATAACAGCACTGTGGGTGTAACTAAACCACAGAGACAAAATACTGGAACTCACTCCCTAATAGCGCTGTGGGTGTACCTACACCACAGGGACAAAATCCTGGAACTCACTCCCTAACAGCCCTGTGGATATACCTACACGATACGGACAAAAACCTGGAACTCCCTCCCTAACAGCACTGTGGGTGTACCTACACCACAGGGACATAATCCTGGAACTCCCTCCCTAACAGCACTATGGGTGTACCTACACCACACAGACAAAATCCTGGAACTCCCTCCGTAACAGCGCTGTGGGAGTACCTATACCACAGCGACAAAATCCTGGAACTCTCACCCTAACAGCACTGTGGGTGTACCTACACCACGCAGACAAAATACTGGAACTCACTCCCTAATAGCGCTGTGGGTGTACCTACACCACAGGGACAAAATCCTGGAACTCCCTCCCTAACAGCACTGTGGGTGTACCTACAACACACGGACAAAATCCTGGAACACCCTCCTTAACAGCGCTGTGGGTGTAACTACACCAATCAGACAAAATCCTGGAACTCACTCACTAACAGCGCTGTGGGTGTACCTACAACACAGGGACAAAATCCTGGAACTCCCTCCCTAACAACACTGTGGATGTACCTACACCACAGGGACAAAATCCTGGAAATCCCACCCTAACAGCACTGTGGATATACCTACACCACACGGACAAAAACCTGGAACTCCCTCCCTAACAGCACTGTGGGTGTACCTACACCACAAGAACAATATCCTGGAACTCCCTCCCTAACAGCACTGTGGGTGTACCTACATCACACGGACATAATCCTGGAACTCCCTCCCTAACAGCACTATGGGAGTACCTACACCACGCGGACAAAATCCTGGAACTCCCTCCCTAATAGCGCTGTGGGTGTACCTACACCACAGGGAGAAAATCCTGGAACTCCCTCCCTAACAACATTGTGGATGTACCTACACCACAGCGACAAAATCCTGCAAATCCCTCCCTAACAGCACTGTGGGTGTACATACAACACAGGGACAAAATCCTGGAACTCCCTCCCTAACAGCACTGTGAGTGCATCTGCACCACAGGGACAAAATCCTGGAACTCCCTCCCTAACAGCACTGTGGATGTACCTACACCACACAGACAAAAACCTGGAACTCCCTCCCTAACCGCACTGTGGGTGTACCTACACCATACGGACATAATCCTGGAACTCCCTCCCTAACAGCACTGTGGGTGTACCTACACCACAAGAACAATATCCTGGAACTCCCTCCCTAACAGCACTGTGGGGTACCTACACCGCAGGGACAAAATCCTGGAACTCCCTCCCTAACCGCACTATGGGAGTACCTACACCACCCGGACAAAATCCTGGAACTCCCTCCCTAATAGCGCGGTGGGTGTACCTACACCACAGGGAGAAATACCTGGAACTCCCTCCCTAACAACATTGTGGATGTACCTACACCACAGGGACAAAATCCTGGAAATCCCTCCCTAACAGCACTGTGGGTGTACCTACACCACAGGGACAAAATCCTGGAACTCCCTCCCTAACAGCACTGTGGGTGTACCTACATCACACAGAGAAAGTCCTGAAACTCAATCCCTAATAGCGCTGTGGGTGTACCTACACCACACAGACAAAATCCTGGAACTCCCTCCCTAACAGCACTGTGTGTGTACCTACACCACACGGACAAAATCCTGGAATTCCCTCCCTAACAGCGCTGTGGGTGTACCTACACCAATCAGACAAAATCCTGGAACTCCCTCCCTGACAGCACTGTGGGTGTACCTACACCAATCAGACAAAATCCTGGAACTCACTCCCTAACAGCGCTGTGGGTGTACCTACACCACAGGGACAAAATCCTGGAACTCCCAACCCAACAGCACTGTGGGTGTACCTGCACCACACGGACAAAATCCTGGAACTCCCGCCCTAACAGCACTGTGGGAGTACCTACACCACACGGCGAAATCCTGGAAATCCCTCCCTAACAGCACTGTGGGTGTACCTAAACCACACAGACAAAATCCTGGAACTCCCTCCCTAACAGCACTGTGGGTGTCCCTACACCACACAGACAAAATCCTGGAACTCCCCTCCCTAACAGCACTGTGGGTGCACTTACACCACACGTACAAAATCCTGGAACTCACTCCCTAATAGCGCTGTGCGTGTAACTACACCACACGGACAAAATCCTGGAACTCCCTCCCTAACAGCACTGTGGGTGTACCTACAGCAAAGGGACAAAATCCTGGAACTCCCTCCCTAACAGCACTGTGGGTGTAGGTGCACCAGAGGGACAAAATCCTGGAACTCCCTCCCTAACAGCACTGTGGATGTACCTACACCACACAGACAAAAACCTGGAACTCCCTCCCTAACAGCACTGTGGGTGTACCTACACAACACGGACATAATCCTGAAACTCCCTCCCTAACAGCACTGTGGGGTACCTACACCGCAGGGACAAAATCCTGGAACTCCCTCCCTAACAGCACTATGGGAGTACCTACACCACAGAGACAAAATCCCGGAACTTCCTCCCTAACAGCACTGTGGGTGTACCTACACCAAAGGGACAAAATCCTGGAACTCCCTCCCTAATAGCGCTGTGGGTGTACCTACACCACAGGGTGAAAATCCTGGAACACCCTCCCTAACAACATTGTGGATGTACCGACACCACAGGGACAAAATCCTGGAACTCCCTCCCTAACAGCACTGTGGGTGTACCTACACCACACAGACAAAATGCTGGAACTCCCGCCCTAACAGCGCTGCGGGTGTACCTACACCACACGGACAAAATCCTGGAACTCTCTCCCTAACAGCACTGTGGGTGTACCTACATCACACAGACAAAATCCTGGAACTCCCTCCCTAATAGCGCTGTGGGTGTACCTACACCACACAGACAAAATCCTGGAACTACCTCGCTAACAGCACTGTGGGTGTACCTACACTACACGGACAAAATACTGGAACTCACTCCCCAACAGCGCTGTGGGTGTACCTACACCAATCAGACAAAATCCTGGAACTCCCTCCCTAACAGCGCTGTGGGTGTACCTACACCACAGGGACAAAATCCTGGAACTCCCTCCGTAATAGCGGTGTGGGTGTACCTACACCACAGGGACAAAATCCTGGAACTCCCTCCCTAACAGCACTGTGGGTGTACCTACACCACAGGGACAAAATCCTGGAACTCCCTCCCTAACAGCACTGTGGGTGTACCTACACCACAGGGACAAAATCCTGGAACTCCCTTCCTAAGAGCGCTGTGGGTGTACCTACACCACAGGGACAAAATCCTGGAACTCCCTTCCTAAGAGCGCTGTGGGTGTACCTCCAGCGCTCAGACAAAATCCTGGAACTCGCTCCCTAATAGCGCTGTGGGTGTACCTACACCACACAGACAAAATCCTGGAACTCCCTCCCAAACAGAACTGTGGGTGTACCTACACCATATGGACAAATTCCTGGAACTCCCTCCCTAACAGCACTGTGGGTGTACCTACACCACACGGACAAAATCCTGGAACGCACCTCCCTAACAGCACTGTGGATCTACCTACACCACAGGGACAAAATCCTGGAACTCCCTCACTAACAGCACTGTGGGTGCACCTACACCACACGGACAAAATCCTGAAATCCCTCTCTAACAGCACTGTGGGTGTACCTACACCACACGGACAAAAACCTGGAACTCCCTCCCTAACAGCACTGTGGGTGTACCTACACCACACGGACAAAAACCTGGAACTCCCTCCCTAACAGCACTGTGGGTGTACCTACACCACACGCACAAAATCCTGGAACTCCCTCCGTAACAGCACTGTGGGTGTACGTACACCACAGGGACAAAATCCTGGAACTCCCTCCCTAACAGCACTGTGGGTGTACCTACACCACAGGGACAAAATCCCGGAACTCCCTCCCTAACAGCACAGAGGGTTTACCTGCACAACCCGGACAAAATACTCGAACTCCCTCCCTAATAGCGCTGTCGGTTTACCTACACCACAGTGACAAAATCCTGGAACTCCCTCCCTTACAGCACTGTGGGTGTACGTGCAACACACGGACAAAATCCTGGAACTCCCTCCCTAACAGCACTGTGGGTGTACCTACACCACAGCGACAAAATCCTGGAACTCCCTTCCTAAGAGCGCTGTGGGTGTACCTCCAGCGCTCAGACAAAATCCTGGAACTCCCTCCCTAACAGCGCTGTGGGTGTACCTATACCACACGGACAAAATCCTGGAACTTTCTCCCTAACAGCACTGTGGGTGTACCTACACCACACAGACAAAATCCTGGAACTCCCTCCCAAACAGAACTGTGGGTGTACCTACACCACATGGACAAAATCCTGGAACTCCCTCCCTAACAGCACTGTGGGTGTACCTACACCACAGGGACAAAATCCTGGAACGCCCCTCCCTAACAGCACTGTGGATCTACCTACACCACAGGGACAAAATCCTGGAACTCACTCCCTAACAGCCCTGTGGATATACCTACACGATACGGACAAAAACCTGGAACTCCCTCCCTAACAGCACTGTGGGTGTACCTACACCACAGGGACAAAATCCTGGAACTCTCTCCATAACAGCACTGTGGGTGTAACTAAACCACAGAGACAAAATACTGGAACTCACTCCCTAATAGCGCTGTGGGTGTACCTACACCACAGGGACAAAATCCTGGAACTCACTCCCTAACAGCCCTGTGGATATACCTACACGATACGGACAAAAACCTGGAACTCCCTCCCTAACAGCACTGTGGGTGTACCTACACCACAGGGACATAATCCTGGAACTCCCTCCCTAACAGCACTATGGGTGTACCTACACCACACAGACAAAATCCTGGAACTCCCTCCGTAACAGCGCTGTGGAAGTACCTATACCACAGCGACAAAATCCTGGAACTCTCACCCTAACAGCACTGTGGGTGTACCTACACCACGCAGACAAAATACTGGAACTCACTCCCTAATAGCGCTGTGGGTGTACCTACACCACAGGGACAAAATCCTGGAACTCCCTCCCTAACAGCACTGTGGGTGTACCTACAACACACGGACAAAATCCTGGAACACCCTCCTTAACAGCGCTGTGGGTGTAACTACACCAATCAGACAAAATCCTGGAACTCACTCACTAACAGCGCTGTGGGTGTACCTACAACACAGGGACAAAATCCTGGAACTCCCTCCCTAACAACACTGTGGATGTACCTACACCACAGGGACAAAATCCTGGAACTCCCACCCTAACAGCGCTGTGGATGTACCTACACCACACGGACAAAAACCTGGAACTCCCTCCCTAACAGCACTGTGGGTGTACCTACACCACATGGACATAATCCTGGAACACCCTCCCTAACAGCACTGTGGGTGTACCTACACCACAAGAACAATATCCTGGAACTCCCTCCCTAACAGCACTGTGGGTGTACCTACATCACACGGACATAATCCTGGAACTCCCTCCCTAACAGCACTATGGGAGTACCTACACCACGCGGACAAAATCCTGGAACTCCCTCCCTAATAGCGCTGTGGGTGTACCTACAACACAGGGAGAAAATCCTGGAACTCCATCCCTAACAACATTGTGGATGTACCTACACCACAGGGACAAAATCCTGCAAATCCCTCCCTAACAGCACCGTGGGTGTACCTACAACACAGGGACAAAATCCTGGAACTCCCTCCCTAACAGCACTGTGAGTGTACCTACACCACACAGACAAAATCCTGGAAATCCCCTCCCTAACAGCACTGTGGGTGCACCTACACCACACGGACAAAATCCTGGAACTCCCTCCCTAACAGCACTGTGGGTGCACCTACACCACACGGACAAAATCCTGGAACTCCCTCCCTAACAGCACTGTGGGTGTACCTACACCACAGGGACAAAATCCTGGGACTCCCTCCCTAACAGCGCTGTGTGTGTACCTACACCAATCAGACAAAATCCTGGAACTCACACAATAACAGCGCTGTGGGTGCACCTACACCACACGGACAAAAACCTGGAACTCCCTCCCTAGCAGCACTGTGGGTGTACCTACACCACACGGACATAATCCTGGAACTCCCTCCCTAACAGCACTGTGGGTGTACCTACACCACAAGAACAATATCCTGGAACTCCCTCCCTAACAGCACTGTGGGAGTACCTACACCGCACGGACATAATCCTGGAACTCCCCCCCTAACAGCACTATGGGAGTACCTACACCACGCGGACAAAATCCTGGAACTCACTCACTAATAGCGCTGTGGGTATACCTACACCACAGGGAGAAAATCCTGTAACTCCCTAACTAACAACATTGTGGATGTACCTTCACCACAGGGACAAAATCCTGCAAATCCCTCCCTAACAGCACTGTGGGTGTACCTACACCACATGGACAAAATCCTGGAACTCCCTCCCTAACAGCACTGTGGGTGTACCTACACCACAGGGAAAAAATCCTGGAACGCCCCTCCCTAACAGCACTGTGGATCTACCTACACCACAGGGACAAAATCCTGGAACTCCCACACTAACAACACTGTGGGTGCACCTACACCACACGGACAAAATCCTGGAAATCCCTCCCTAACAGCACTGTGGGTGTACCTACATCACAGGGAAAAAATCCTGGAACTGCCTCCCTAACAGCGCTGTGGGTGTACCTACACCACAGGGACAAACTCCTGGAACTCCCCTCCCTAACAGCACTGTGGGTGTACCTACACCAAAGGGACAAAATCCTGGAACTCCCTCCCTAACAGCACTGTGGGTGCACTTACACCACACGGACAAAATCCTGGAACTCCCTCCCTAACAGCACTGTGGGTGTACCTACACCACAGGGACAAAATCCTGGAACTCCCTCCCTAACAGCACTGTGGGTGTACCTACACCACACGGACAAAAACCTGGAACTCCCTCCCTAACAGCACTGTGGGTGTACCTACACCACACGCACAAAATCCTGGAACTCCCTCCGTAACAGCACTGTGGGTGTACGTACACCACAGGGACAAAATCCTGGAACTCCCTCCCTAACAGCACTGTGGGTGTACCTACACCACAGGGACAAAATCCCGGAACTCCCTCCCTAACAGCACAGAGGGTTTACCTACACAACCCGGACAAAATACTCGAACTCCCTCCCTAATAGCGCTGTCGGTTTACCTACACCACAGTGACAAAATCCTGGAACTCCCTCCCTTACAGCACTGTGGGTGTACGTGCAACACACGGACAAAATCCTGGAACTCCCTCCCTAACAGCACTGTGGGTGTACCTACACCACAGCGACAAAATCCTGGAACTCCCTTCCTAAGAGCGCTGTGGGTGTACCTACACCACACGGACAAAATCCTGGAACTCCCTTCCTAAGAGCGCTGTGGGTGTACCTCCAGCGCTCAGACAAAATCCTGGAACTCCCTCCCTAACAGCGCTGTGGGTGTACCTATACCACACGGACAAAATCCTGGAACTTTCTCCCTAACAGCACTGTGGGTGTACCTACACCACACAGACAAAATCCTGGAACTCCCTCCCAAACAGAACTGTGGGTGTACCTACACCACATGGACAAAATCCTGGAACTCCCTCCCTAACAGCACTGTGGGTGTACCTACACCACAGGGACAAAATCCTGGAACGCCCCTCCCTAACAGCACTGTGGATCTACCTACACCACAGGGACAAAATCCTGGAACTCACTCCCTAACAGCCCTGTGGATATACCTACACGATACGGACAAAAACCTGGAACTCCCTCCCTAACAGCACTGTGGGTGTACCTACACCACAGGGACAAAATCCTGGAACTCTCTCCATAACAGCACTGTGGGTGTAACTAAACCACAGAGACAAAATACTGGAACTCACTCCCTAATAGCGCTGTGGGTGTACCTACACCACAGGGACAAAATCCTGGAACTCACTCCCTAACAGCCCTGTGGATATACCTACACGATACGGACAAAAACCTGGAACTCCCTCCCTAACAGCACTGTGGGTGTACCTACACCACAGGGACATAATCCTGGAACTCCCTCCCTAACAGCACTATGGGTGTACCTACACCACACAGACAAAATCCTGGAACTCCCTCCGTAACAGCGCTGTGGAAGTACCTATACCACAGCGACAAAATCCTGGAACTCTCACCCTAACAGCACTGTGGGTGTACCTACACCACGCAGACAAAATACTGGAACTCACTCCCTAATAGCGCTGTGGGTGTACCTACACCACAGGGACAAAATCCTGGAACTCCCTCCCTAACAGCACTGTGGGTGTACCTACAACACACGGACAAAATCCTGGAACACCCTCCTTAACAGCGCTGTGGGTGTAACTACACCAATCAGACAAAATCCTGGAACTCACTCACTAACAGCGCTGTGGGTGTACCTACAACACAGGGACAAAATCCTGGAACTCCCTCCCTAACAACACTGTGGATGTACCTACACCACAGGGACAAAATCCTGGAACTCCCACCCTAACAGCGCTGTGGATGTACCTACACCACACGGACAAAAACCTGGAACTCCCTCCCTAACAGCACTGTGGGTGTACCTACACCACATGGACATAATCCTGGAACACCCTCCCTAACAGCACTGTGGGTGTACCTACATCACACGGACATAATCCTGGAACTCCCTCCCTAACAGCACTATGGGAGTACCTACACCACGCGGACAAAATCCTGGAACTCCCTCCCTAATAGCGCTGTGGGTGTACCTACAACACAGGGAGAAAATCCTGGAACTCCATCCCTAACAACATTGTGGATGTACCTACACCACAGGGACAAAATCCTGCAAATCCCTCCCTAACAGCACTGTGGGGGTACCTACAACACAGGGACAAAATCCTGGAACTCCCTCCCTAACAGCACTGTGAGTGTACCTACACCACACAGACAAAATCCTGGAAATCCCCTCCCTAACAGCACTGTGGGTGCACCTACACCACACGGACAAAATCCTGGAACTCCCTCCCTAACAGCACTGTGGGTGCACCTACACCACACGGACAAAATCCTGGAACTCCCTCCCTAACAGCACTGTGGGTGTACCTACACCACAGGGACAAAATCCTGGGACTCCCTCCCTAACAGCGCTGTGTGTGTACCTACACCAATCAGACAAAATCCTGGAACTCACACAATAACAGCGCTGTGGGTGCACCTACACCACACGGACAAAAACCTGGAACTCCCTCCCTAGCAGCACTGTGGGTGTACCTACACCACAAGAACAATATCCTGGAACTCCCTCCCTAACAGCACTGTGGGAGTACCTACACCGCACGGACATAATCCTGGAACTCCCCCCCTAACAGCACTATGGGAGTACCTACACCACGCGGACAAAATCCTGGAACTCACTCACTAATAGCGCTGTGGGTATACCTACACCACAGGGAGAAAATCCTGTAACTCCCTAACTAACAACATTGTGGATGTACCTACACCACAGGGACAAAATCCTGCAAATCCCTCCCTAACAGCACTGTGGGTGTACCTACACCACAGGGACAAAATCCTGGAACTCCCTCCCTAACAGCACTGTGGGTGTACCTACACCACACAGACAAAATCCTGGAAATCCCCTCCCTAACAGCACAGTGGGTGCACTTACACCACACAGACAAAATCCTGGAACTCACTCCCTAATAGCGCTGTGGGTGTACCTACACCACACAGACAAAATCCTGGAACTCCCTCCCAAACAGAACTGTGGATGTACCTACACCACATGGACAAAATCCTGGAACTCCCTCCCTAACAGCACTGTGGGTGTACCTACACCACAGGGAAAAAATCCTGGAACGCCCCTCCCTAACAGCACTGTGGATCTACCTACACCACAGGGACAAAATCCTGGAACTCCCTCACTAACAACACTGTGGGTGCACCTACACCACACGGACAAAATCCTGGAAATCCCTCCCTAACAGCACTGTGGGTGTACCTACATCACAGGGAAAAAATCCTGGAACTGCCTCCCTAACAGCGCTGTGGGTGTACCTACACCACAGGGACAAACTCCTGGAACTCCCCTCCCTAACAGCACTGTGGGTGTACCTACACCAAAGGGACAAAATCCTGGAACTCCCTCCCTAACAGCACTGTGGGTGCACTTACACCACACGGACAAAATCCTGGAACTCCCTCCCTAACAGCACTGTGGGTGTACCTACACCACAGGGACAAAATCCTGGAACTCCCTCCATAACAGCACTGTGGGTGTACCTACACCACACGGACAAAAACCTGGAACTCCCTCCCTAACAGCACTGTGGGTGTACCTACACCACACGCACAAAATCCTGGAACTCCCTCCGTAACAGCACTGTGGGTGTACGTACACCACAGGGACAAAATCCTGGAACTCCCTCCCTAACAGCACTGTGGGTGTACCTACACCACAGGGACAAAATCCCGGAACTCCCTCCCTAACAGCACAGAGGGTTTACCTACACAACCCGGACAAAATACTCGAACTCCCTCCCTAATAGCGCTGTCGGTTTACCTACACCACAGTGACAAAATCCTGGAACTCCCTCCCTTACAGCACTGTGGGTGTACGTGCAACACACGGACAAAATCCTGGAACTCCCTCCCTAACAGCACTGTGGGTGTACCTACACCACAGCGACAAATTCCTGGAACTCCCTTCCTAAGAGCGCTGTGGGTGTACCTCCAGCGCTCAGACAAAATCCTGGAACTCCATCCCTAACAGCGCTGTGGGTGTACCTATACCACACGGACAAAATCCTGGAACTTTCTCCCTAACAGCACTGTGGGTGTACCTACACCACACAGACAAAATCCTGGAACTCCCTCCCAAACAGAACTGTGGGTGTACCTACACCACATGGACAAAATCCTGGAACTCCCTCCCTAACAGCACTGTGGGTGTACCTACACCACAGGGACAAAATCCTGGAACGCCCCTCCCTAACAGCACTGTGGATCTACCTACACCACAGGGACAAAATCCTGGAACTCACTCCCTAACAGCCCTGTGGATATACCTACACGATACGGACAAAAACCTGGAACTCCCTCCCTAACAGCACTGTGGGTGTACCTACACCACAGGGACAAAATCCTGGAACTCTCTCCATAACAGCACTGTGGGTGTAACTAAACCACAGAGACAAAATACTGGAACTCACTCCCTAATAGCGCTGTTGGTGTACCTACACCACAGGGACAAAATCCTGGAACTCACTCCCTAACAGCCCTGTGGATATACCTACACGATACGGACAAAAACCTGGAACTCCCTCCCTAACAGCACTGTGGGTGTACCTACACCACAGGGACATAATCCTGGAACTCCCTCCCTAACAGCACTATGGGTGTACCTACACCACACAGACAAAATCCTGGAACTCCCTCCGTAACAGCGCTGTGGAAGTACCTATACCACAGCGACAAAATCCTGGAACTCTCACCCTAACAGCACTGTGGGTGTACCTACACCACGCAGACAAAATACTGGAACTCACTCCCTAATAGCGCTGTGGGTGTACCTACACCACAGGGACAAAATCCTGGAACTCCCTTCCTAAGAGCGCTGTGGGTGTACCTACACCACAGGGACAAAATCCTGGAACTCCCTTCCTAAGAGCGCTGTGGGTGTACCTCCAGCGCTCAGACAAAATCCTGGAACTCGCTCCCTAACAGCGCTGTGGGTGTACCTATACCACACGGACAAAATCCTGGAACTTTCTCCCTAACAGCACTGTGGGTGTACCTACAGCACACAGACAAAATCCTGGAACTCCCTCCCAAACAGAACTGTGGGTGTACCTACACCATATGGACAAATTCCTGGAACTCCCTCCCTAACAGCACTGTGGGTGTACCTACACCACACGGACAAAATCCTGGAACGCACCTCCCTAACAGCACTGTGGATCTACCTACACCACAGGGACAAAATCCTGGAACTCCCTCACTAACAGCACTGTGGGTGCACCTACACCACACGGACAAAATCCTGAAATCCCTCTCTAACAGCACTGTGGGTGTACCTACACCACACGGACAAAATCCTGGAACTCCCTCCCTAACAGCACTGTGGGTGTACCTACAACACACGGACAAAATCCTGGAACACCCTCCTTAACAGCGCTGTGGGTGTAACTACACCAATCAGACAAAATCCTGGAACTCACTCACTAACAGCGCTGTGGGTGTACCTACAACACAGGGACAAAATCCTGGAACTCCCTCCCTAACAACACTGTGGATGTACCTACACCACAGGGACAAAATCCTGGAACTCCCACCCTAACAGCGCTGTGGATGTACCTACACCACACGGACAAAAACCTGGAACTCCCTCCCTAACAGCACTGTGGGTGTACCTACACCACATGGACATAATCCTGGAACACCCTCCCTAACAGCACTGTGGGTGTACCTACACCACAAGAACAATATCCTGGAACTCCCTCCCTAACAGCACTGTGGGTGTACCTACATCACACGGACATAATCCTGGAACTCCCTCCCTAACAGCACTATGGGAGTACCTACACCACGCGGACAAAATCCTGGAACTCCCTCCCTAATAGCGCTGTGGGTGTACCTACAACACAGGGAGAAAATCCTGGAACTCCATCCCTAACAACATTGTGGATGTACCTACACCACAGGGACAAAATCCTGCAAATCCCTCCCTAACAGCACTGTGGGTGTACCTACAACACAGGGACAAAATCCTGGAACTCCCTCCCTAACAGCACTGTGAGTGTACCTACACCACACAGACAAAATCCTGGAAATCCCCTCCCTAACAGCACTGTGGGTGCACCTACACCACACGGACAAAATCCTGGAACTCCCTCCCTAACAGCACTGTGGGTGCACCTACACCACACGGACAAAATCCTGGAACTCCCTCCCTAACAGCACTGTGGGTGTACCTACACCACAGGGACAAAATCCTGGGACTCCCTCCCTAACAGCGCTGTGCGTGTACCTACACCAATCAGACAAAATCCTGGAACTCACACAATAACAGCGCTGTGGGTGCACCTACACCACACGGACAAAAACCTGGAACTCCCTCCCTAGCAGCACTGTGGGTGTACCTACACCACACAGACATAATCCTGGAACTCCCTCCCTAACAGCACTGTGGGTCTACCTACACCACAAGAACAATATCCTGGAACTCCCTCCCTAACAGCACTGTGGGAGTACCTACACCGCACGGACATAATCCTGGAACTCCCCCCCTAACAGCACTATGGGAGTACCTACACCACGCGGACAAAATCCTGGAACTCACTCACTAATAGCGCTGTGGGTATACCTACACCACAGGGAGAAAATCCTGTAACTCCCTAACTAACAACATTGTGGATGTACCTTCACCACAGGGACAAAATCCTGCAAATCCCTCCTAACAGCACTGTGGGTGTACCTACACCACATGGACAAAATCCTGGAACTCCCTCCCTAACAGCACTGTGGGTGTACCTACACCACAGGGAAAAAATCCTGGAACGCCCCTCCCTAACAGCACTGTGGATCTACCTACACCACAGGGACAAAATCCTGGAACTCCCTCACTAACAACACTGTGGGTGCACCTACACCACACGGACAAAATCCTGGAAATCCCTCCCTAACAGCACTGTGGGTGTACCTACATCACAGGGAAAAAATCCTGGAACTGCCTCCCTAACAGCGCTGTGGGTGTACCTACACCACAGGGACAAACTCCTGGAACTCCCCTCCCTAACAGCACTGTGGGTGTACCTACACCAAAGGGACAAAATCCTGGAACTCCCTCCCTAACAGCACTGTGGGTGCACTTACACCACACGGACAAAATCCTGGAACTCCCTCCCTAACAGCACTGTGGGTGTACCTACACCACAGGGACAAAATCCTGGAACTCCCTCCATAACAGCACTGTGGGTGTACCTACACCACACGGACAAAAACCTGGAACTCCCTCCCTAACAGCACTGTGGGTGTACCTACACCACACGCACAAAATCCTGGAACTCCCTCCGTAACAGCACTGTGGGTGTACGTACACCACAGGGACAAAATCCTGGAACTCCCTCCCTAACAGCACTGTGGGTGTACCTACACCACAGGGACAAAATCCCGGAACTCCATCCCTAACAGCACAGAGGGTTTACCTACACAACCCGGACAAAATACTCGAACTCCCTCTCTAATAGCGCTGTCGGTTTACCTACACCACAGTGACAAAATCCTGGAACTCCCTCCCTTACAGCACTGTGGGTGTACGTGCAACACACGGACAAAATCCTGGAACTCCCTCCCTAACAGCACTGTGGGTGTACCTACACCACAGCGACAAAATCCTGGAACTCCCTTCCTAAGAGCGCTGTGGGTGTACCTCCAGCGCTCAGACAAAATCCTGGAACTCCCTCCCTAACAGCGCTGTGGGTGTGCCTATACCACACGGACAAAACCCTGGAACTTTCTCCCTAACAGCACTGTGGCTGTACCTACACCACACAGACAAAATCCTGGAACTCCCTCCCAAACAGAACTGTGGGTGTACCTACACCACATGGACAAAATCCTGGAACTCCCTCCCTAACAGCACTGTGGGTGTACCTACACCACAGGGACAAAATCCTGGAACGCCCCTCCCTAACAGCACTGTGGATCTACCTACACCACAGGGACAAAATCCTGGAACTCACTCCCTAACAGCCCTGTGGATATACCTACACGATACGGACAAAAACCTGGAACTCCCTCCCTAACAGCACTGTGGGTGTACCTACACCACAGGGACAAAATCCTGGAACTCTCTCCATAACAGCACTGTGGGTGTAACTAAACCACAGAGACAAAATACTGGAACTCACTCCCTAATAGCGCTGTGGGTGTACCTACACCACAGGGACAAAATCCTGGAACTCACTCCCTAACAGCCCTGTGGATATACCTACACGATACGGACAAAAACCTGGAACTCCCTCCCTAACAGCACTGTGGGTGTACCTACACCACAGGGACATAATCCTGGAACTCCCTCCCTAACAGCACTATGGGTGTACCTACACCACACAGACAAAATCCTGGAACTCCCTCCGTAACAGCGCTGTGGAAGTACCTATACCACAGCGACAAAATCCTGGAACTCTCACCCTAACAGCACTGTGGGTGTACCTACACCACGCAGACAAAATACTGGAACTCACTCCCTAATAGCGCTGTGGGTGTACCTACACCACAGGGACAAAATCCTGGAACTCCCTCCCTAACAGCACTGTGGGTGTACCTACAACACACGGACAAAATCCTGGAACACCCTCCTTAACAGCGCTGTGGGAGTAACTACACCACTCAGACAAAATCCTGGAACTCACTCACTAACAGCGCTGTGGGTGTACCTACAACACAGGGACAAAATCCTGGAACTCCCTCCCTAACAACACTGTGGATGTACCTACACCACAGGGACAAAATCCTGGAACTCCCACCCTAACAGCGCTGTGGATGTACCTACACCACACGGACAAAAACCTGGAACTCCCTCCCTAACAGCACTGTGGGTGTACCTACACCACATGGACATAATCCTGGAACACCCTCCCTAACAGCACTGTGGGTGTACCTACACCACAAGAACAATATCCTGGAACTCCCTCCCTAACAGCACTGTGGGTGTACCTACATCACACGGACATAATCCTGGAACTCCCTCCCTAACAGCACTATGGGAGTACCTACACCACGCGGACAAAATCCTGGAACTCCCTCCCTAACAGCGCTGTGGGTGTACCTACAACACAGGAGAAAATCCTGGAACTCCATCCCTAACAACATTGTGGATGTACCTACACCACAGGGACAAAATCCTGCAAATCCCTCCCTAACAGCACTGTGGGTGTACCTACAACACAGGGACAAAATCCTGGAACTCCCTCCCTAACAGCACTGTGAGTGTACCTACACCACACAGACAAAATCCTGGAAATCCCCTCCCTAACAGCACTGTGGGTGCACCTACACCACACGGACAAAATCCTGGAACTCCCTCCCTAACAGCACTGTGGGTGCACCTACACCACACGGACAAAATCCTGGAACTCCCTCCCTAACAGCACTGTGGGTGTACCTACACCACAGGGACAAAATCCTGGGACTCCCTCCCTAACAGCGCTGTGTGTGTACCTACACCAATCAGACAAAATCCTGGAACTCACACAATAACAGCGCTGTGGGTGCACCTACACCACACGGACAAAAACCTGGAACTCCCTCCCTAGCAGCACTGTGGGTGTACCTACACCACAAGAACAATATCCTGGAACTCCCTCCCTAACAGCACTGTGGGAGTACCTACACCGCACGGACATAATCCTGGAACTCCCCCCCTAACAGCACTATGGGAGTACCTACACCACGCGGACAAAATCCTGGAACTCACTCACTAGTAGCGCTGTGGGTATACCTACACCACAGGGAGAAAATCCTGTAACTCCCTAACTAACAACATTGTGGATGTACCTACACCACAGGGACAAAATCCTGCAAATCCCTCCCTAACAGCACTGTGGGTGTACCTACACCACAGGGACATAATCCTGGAACTCCCTCCCTAACAGCACTGTGGGTGTACCTACACCACACAGACAAAATCCTGGAAATCCCCTCCCTAACAGCACAGTGGGTGCACTTACACCACACAGACAAAATCCTGGAACTCACTCCCTAATAGCGCTGTGGGTGTACCTACACCACACAGACAAAATCCTGGAACTCCCTCCCAAACAGAACTGTGGATGTACCTACACCACATGGACAAAATCCTGGAACTCCCTCCCTAACAGCACTGTGGGTGTACCTACACCACAGGGAAAAAATCCTGGAACGCCCCTCCCTAACAGCACTGTGGATCTACCTACACCACAGGGACAAAATCCTGGAACTCCCTCACTAACAACACTGTGGGTGCACCTACACCACACGGACAAAATCCTGGAAATCCCTCCCTAACAGCACTGTGGGTGTACCTACATCACAGGGAAAAAATCCTGGAACTGCCTCCCTAACAGCGCTGTGGGTGTACCTACACCACAGGGACAAACTCCTGGAACTCCCCTCCCTAACAGCACTGTGGGTGTACCTACACCAAAGGGACAAAATCCTGGAACTCCCTCCCTAACAGCACTGTGGGTGCACTTACACCACACGGACAAAATCCTGGAACTCCCTCCCTAACAGCACTGTGGGTGTACCTACACCACAGGGACAAAATCCTGGAACTCCCTCCATAACAGCACTGTGGGTGTACCTACACCACACGGACAAAAACCTGGAACTCCCTCCCTAACAGCACTGTGGGTGTACCTACACCACACGCACAAAATCCTGGAACTCCCTCCGTAACAGCACTGTGGGTGTACGTACACCACAGGGACAAAATCCTGGAACTCCCTCCCTAACAGCACTGTGGGTGTACCTACACCACAGGGACAAAATCCCGGAACTCCCTCCCTAACAGCACAGAGGGTTTACCTACACAACCCGGACAAAATACTCGAACTCCCTCCCTAATAGCGCTGTCGGTTTACCTACACCACAGTGACAAAATCCTGGAACTCCCTCCCTTACAGCACTGTGGGTGTACGTGCAACACACGGACAAAATCCTGGAACTCCCTCCCTAACAGCACTGTGGGTGTACCTACACCACAGCGACAAATTCCTGGAACTCCCTTCCTAAGAGCGCTGTGGGTGTACCTCCAGCGCTCAGACAAAATCCTGGAACTCCCTCCCTAACAGCGCTGTGGGTGTACCTATACCACACGGACAAAATCCTGGAACTTTCTCCCTAACAGCACTGTGGGTGTACCTACACCACACAGACAAAATCCTGGAACTCCCTCCCAAACAGAACTGTGGGTGTACCTACACCACATGGACAAAATCCTGGAACTCCCTCCCTAACAGCACTGTGGGTGTACCTACACCACAGGGACAAAATCCTGGAACGCCCCTCCCTAACAGCACTGTGGATCTACCTACACCACAGGGACAAAATCCTGGAACTCACTCCCTAACAGCCCTGTGGATATACCTACACGATACGGACAAAAACCTGGAACTCCCTCCCTAACAGCACTGTGGGTGTACCTACACCACAGGGACAAAATCCTGGAACTCTCTCCATAACAGCACTGTGGGTGTAACTAAACCACAGAGACAAAATACTGGAACTCACTCCCTAATAGCGCTGTGGGTGTACCTACACCACAGGGACAAAATCCTGGAACTCACTCCCTAACAGCCCTGTGGATATACCTACACGATACGGACAAAAACCTGGAACTCCCTCCCTAACAGCACTGTGGGTGTACCTACACCACAGGGACATAATCCTGGAACTCCCTCCCTAACAGCACTATGGGTGTACCTACACCACACAGACAAAATCCTGGAACTCCCTCCGTAACAGCGCTGTGGAAGTACCTATACCACAGCGACAAAATCCTGGAACTCTCACCCTAACAGCACTGTGGGTGTACCTACACCACGCAGACAAAATACTGGAACTCACTCCCTAATAGCGCTGTGGGTGTACCTACACCACAGGGACAAAATCCTGGAACTCCCTCCCTAACAGCACTGTGGGTGTACCTACAACACACGGACAAAATCCTGGAACACCCTCCTTAACAGCGCTGTGGGTGTAACTACACCAATCAGACAAAATCCTGGAACTCACTCACTAACAGCGCTGTGGGTGTACCTACAACACAGGGACAAAATCCTGGAACTCCCTCCCTAACAACACTGTGGATGTACCTACACCACAGGGACAAAATCCTGGAACTCCCACCCTAACAGCGCTGTGGATGTACCTACACCACACGGACAAAAACCTGGAACTCCCTCCCTAACAGCACTGTGGGTGTACCTACACCACATGGACATAATCCTGGAACACCCTCCCTAACAGCACTGTGGGTGTACCTACACCACAAGAACAATATCCTGGAACTCCCTCCCTAACAGCACTGTGGGTGTACCTACATCACACGGACATAATCCTGGAACTCCCTCCCTAACAGCACTATGGGAGTACCTACACCACGCGGACAAAATCCTGGAACTCCCTCCCTAATAGCGCTGTGGGTGTACCTACAACACAGGAGAAAATCCTGGAACTCCATCCCTAACAACATTGTGGATGTACCTACACCACAGGGACAAAATCCTGCAAATCCCTCCCTAACAGCACTGTGGGTGTACCTACAACACAGGGACAAAATCCTGGAACTCCCTCCCTAACAGCACTGTGAGTGTACCTACACCACACAGACAAAATCCTGGAACTCCCTCCCTAACAGCACTGTGGGTGTACCTACACCACACAGACAAAATCCTGGAAATCCCCTCCCTAACAGCACAGTGGGTGCACTTACACCACACAGACAAAATCCTGGAACTCACTCCCTAATAGCGCTGTGGGTGTACCTACACCACACAGACAAAATCCTGGAACTCCCTCCCAAACAGAACTGTGGATGTACCTACACCACATGGACAAAATCCTGGAACTCCCTCCCTAACAGCACTGTGGGTGTACCTACACCACAGGGAAAAAATCCTGGAACGCCCCTCCCTAACAGCACTGTGGATCTACCTACACCACAGGGACAAAATCCTGGAACTCCCTCACTAACAACACTGTGGGTGCACCTACACCACACGGACAAAATCCTGGAAATCCCTCCCTAACAGCACTGTGGGTGTACCTACATCACAGGGAAAAAATCCTGGAACTGCCTCCCTAACAGCGCTGTGGGTGTACCTACACCACAGGGACAAACTCCTGGAACTCCCCTCCCTAACAGCACTGTGGGTGTACCTACACCAAAGGGACAAAATCCTGGAACTCCCTCCCTAACAGCACTGTGGGTGCACTTACACCACACGGACAAAATCCTGGAACTCCCTCCCTAACAGCACTGTGGGTGTACCTACACCACAGGGACAAAATCCTGGAACTCCCTCCATAACAGCACTGTGGGTGTACCTACACCACACGGACAAAAACCTGGAACTCCCTCCCTAACAGCACTGTGGGTGTACCTACACCACACGCACAAAATCCTGGAACTCCCTCCGTAACAGCACTGTGGGTGTACGTACACCACAGGGACAAAATCCTGGAACTCCCTCCCTAACAGCACTGTGGGTGTACCTACACCACAGGGACAAAATCCCGGAACTCCCTCCCTAACAGCACAGAGGGTTTACCTACACAACCCGGACAAAATACTCGAACTCCCTCCCTAATAGCGCTGTCGGTTTACCTACACCACAGTGACAAAATCCTGGAACTCCCTCCCTTACAGCACTGTGGGTGTACGTGCAACACACGGACAAAATCCTGGAACTCCCTCCCTAACAGCACTGTGGGTGTACCTACACCACAGCGACAAATTCCTGGAACTCCCTTCCTAAGAGCGCTGTGGGTGTACCTCCAGCGCTCAGACAAAATCCTGGAACTCCCTCCCTAACAGCGCTGTGGGTGTACCTATACCACACGGACAAAATCCTGGAACTTTCTCCCTAACAGCACTGTGGGTGTACCTACACCACACAGACAAAATCCTGGAACTCCCTCCCAAACAGAACTGTCGGTGTACCTACACCACATGGACAAAATCCTGGAACTCCCTCCCTAACAGCACTGTGGGTGTACCTACACCACAGGGACAAAATCCTGGAACGCCCCTCCCTAACAGCACTGTGGATCTACCTACACCACAGGGACAAAATCCTGGAACTCACTCCCTAACAGCCCTGTGGATATACCTACACGATACGGACAAAAACCTGGAACTCCCTCCCTAACAGCACTGTGGGTGTACCTACACCACAGGGACAAAATCCTGGAACTCTCTCCATAACAGCACTGTGGGTGTAACTAAACCACAGAGACAAAATACTGGAACTCACTCCCTAATAGCGCTGTGGGTGTACCTACACCACAGGGACAAAATCCTGGAACTCACTCCCTAACAGCCCTATGGATATACCTACACGATACGGACAAAAACCTGGAACTCCCTCCCTAACAGCACTGTGGGTGTACCTACACCACAGGGACATAATCCTGGAACTCCCTCCCTAACAGCACTATGGGTGTACCTACACCACACAGACAAAATCCTGGAACTCCCTCCGTAACAGCGCTGTGGAAGTACCTACACCACAGGGACAAAATCCTGGAACTCACTCCCTAACAGCCCTATGGATATACCTACACGATACGGACAAAAACCTGGAACTCCCTCCCTAACAGCACTGTGGGTGTACCTACACCACAGGGACATAATCCTGGAACTCCCTCCCTAACAGCACTATGGGTGTACCTACACCACACAGACAAAATCCTGGAACTCCCTCCGTAACAGCGCTGTGGAAGTACCTATACCACAGCGACAAAATCCTGGAACTCTCACCCTAACAGCACTGTGGGTGTACCTACACCACGCAGACAAAATACTGGAACTCACTCCCTAATAGCGCTGTGGGTGTACCTACACCACAGGGACAAAATCCTGGAACTCCCTCCCTAACAGCACTGTGGGTGTACCTACAACAAACGGACAAAATCCTGGAACACCCTCCTTAACAGCGCTGTGGGTGTAACTACACCAATCAGACAAAATCCTGGAACTCACTCACTAACAGCGCTGTGGGTGTACCTACAACACAGGGACAAAATCCTGGAACTCCCTCCCTAACAACACTGTGGATGTACCTACACCACAGGGACAAAATCCTGGAACTCCCACCCTAACAGCGCTGTGGATGTACCTACAGCACACGGACAAAAACCTGGAACTCCCTCCCTAACAGCACTGTGGGTGTACCTACACCACATGGACATAATCCTGGAACACCCTCCCTAACAGCACTGTGGGTGTACCTACACCACAAGAACAATATCCTGGAACTCCCTCCCTAACAGCACTGTGGGTGTACCTACATCACACGGACATAATCCTGGAACTCCCTCCCTAACAGCACTATGGGAGTACCTACACCACGCGGACAAAATCCTGGAACTCCCTCCCTAATAGCGCTGTGGGTGTACCTACAACACAGGAGAAAATCCTGGAACTCCATCCCTAACAACATTGTGGATGTACCTACACCACAGGGACAAAATCCTGCAAATCCCTCCCTAACAGCACTGTGGGTGTACCTACAACACAGGGACAAAATCCTGGAACTCCCTCCCTAACAGCACTGTGAGTGTACCTACACCACACAGACAAAATCCTGGAAATCCCCTCCCTAACAGCACTGTGGGTGCACCTACACCACACGGACAAAATCCTGGAACTCCCTCCCTAACAGCACTGTGGGTGCACCTACACCACACGGACAAAATCCTGGAACTCCCTCCCTAACAGCACTGTGGGTGTACCTACACCACAGGGACAAAATCCTGGGACTCCCTCCCTAACAGCGCTGTGTGTGTACCTACACCAATCAGACAAAATCCTGGAACTCACACAATAACAGCGCTGTGGGTGCACCTACACCACACGGACAAAAACATGGAACTCCCTCCCTAGCAGCACTGTGGGTGTACCTACACCACACGGACATAATCCTGGAACTCCCTCCCTAACAGCACTGTGGGTGTACCTACACCACAAGAACAATATCCTGGAACTCCCTCCCTAACAGCACTGTGGGAGTACCTACACCGCACGGACATAATCCTGGAACTCCCCCCCTAACAGCACTATGGGAGTACCTACACCACGCGGACAAAATCCTGGAACTCACTCACTAATAGCGCTGTGGGTATACCTACACCACAGGGAGAAAATCCTGTAACTCCCTAACTAACAACATTGTGGATGTACCTACACCACAGGGACAAAATCCTGCAAATCCCTCCCTAACAGCACTGTGGGTGTACCTACACCACAGGGACAAAATCCTGGAACTCCCTCCCTAACAGCACTGTGGGTGTACCTACACCACACAGACAAAATCCTGGAAATCCCCTCCCTAACAGCACAGTGGGTGCACTTACACCACACAGACAAAATCCTGGAACTCACTCCCTAATAGCGCTGTGGGTGTACCTACACCACACAGACAAAATCCTGGAACTCCCTCCCAAACAGAACTGTGGATGTACCTACACCACATGGACAAAATCCTGGAACTCCCTCCCTAACAGCACTGTGGGTGTACCTACACCACAGGGAAAAAATCCTGGAACGCCCCTCCCTAACAGCACTGTGGATCTACCTACACCACAGGGACAAAATCCTGGAACTCCCTCACTAACAACACTGTGGGTGCACCTACACCACACGGACAAAATCCTGGAAATCCCTCCCTAACAGCACTGTGGGTGTACCTACATCACAGGGAAAAAATCCTGGAACTGCCTCCCTAACAGCGCTGTGGGTGTACCTACACCACAGGGACAAACTCCTGGAACTCCCCTCCCTAACAGCACTGTGGGTGTACCTACACCAAAGGGACAAAATCCTGGAACTCCCTCCCTAACAGCACTGTGGGTGCACTTACACCACACGGACAAAATCCTGGAACTCCCTCCCTAACAGCACTGTGGGTGTACCTACACCACAGGGACAAAATCCTGGAACTCCCTCCATAACAGCACTGTGGGTGTACCTACACCACACGGACAAAAACCTGGAACTCCCTCCCTAACAGCACTGTGGGTGTACCTACACCACACGCACAAAATCCTGGAACTCCCTCCGTAACAGCACTGTGGGTGTACGTACACCACAGGGACAAAATCCTGGAACTCCCTCCCTAACAGCACTGTGGGTGTACCTACACCACAGGGACAAAATCCCGGAACTCCCTCCCTAACAGCACAGAGGGTTTACCTACACAACCCGGACAAAATACTCGAACTCCCTCCCTAATAGCGCTGTCGGTTTACCTACACCACAGTGACAAAATCCTGGAACTCCCTCCCTTACAGCACTGTGGGTGTACGTGCAACACACGGACAAAATCCTGGAACTCCCTCCCTAACAGCACTGTGGGTGTACCTACACCACAGCGACAAAATCCTGGAACTCCCTTCCTAAGAGCGCTGTGGGTGTACCTCCAGCGCTCAGACAAAATCCTGGAACTCCCTCCCTAACAGTGCTGTGGGTGTACCTACATCACACAGACAAAATCCTGGAACTCCCTCCCTAATAGCGCTGTGGGTGTACCTACACCACACAGACAAAATCCTGGAACTACCTCGCTAACAGCACTGTGGGTGTACCTACACCACACGGACAAAATCCTGGAACTCCCTCCCTAACAGCACTGTGGGTGTACCTACACCACACAGACAAAATCCTGGAACTCACTCCCTAACAGCGCTGTGGGTGTACCTACACCACAGGGACAAAATCCTGGAACTCCCTCCCTAACAGAACTGTCGGATGTAACTACACCAAAGGGACAAAATCCTGGAACTCCCTCCCTAACAGCACTGTGGGTGTACCTACACCACAGGGACAAAATCCTGGAACGCCCTCCCTAACAGCACTGTGGGTGTACCTACACCACAGGGACAAAATCCTGGAACTCCCTCACTAACAACACTGTGGGTGCACCTACACCACACGGACAAAATCCTGGAAATCCCTCCCTAACAGCACTGTGGGTGTACCTACATCACAGGGAAAAAATCCTGGAACTGACTCCCTAACAGCGCTGTGGGTGTACCTACACCACAGGGACAAACTCCTGGAACTCCCCTCCCTAACAGCACTGTGGGTGTACCTACACCAAAGGGACAAAATCCTGGAACTCCCTCCCTAACAGCACTGTGGGTGAACATACACCACACGGACAAAATCCTGGAACTCCCTCCCTAACAGCACTGTGGGTGTACCTACACCACAGGGACAAAATCCTGGAACTCCCTCCATAACAGCACTGTGGGTGTACCTACACCACACGGACAAAAACCTGGAACTCCCTCCCTAACAGCACTGTGGGTGTACCTACACCACACGCACAAAATCCTGGAACTCCCTCCGTAACAGCACTGTGGGTGTACGTACACCACAGGGACAAAATCCTGGAACTCCCTCCCTAACAGCACTGTGGGTGTACCTACACCACAGGGACAAAATCCCGGAACTCCCTCCCTAATAGCACAGAGGGTTTACCTACACAACCCGGACAAAATACTCGAACTCCCTCCCTAATAGCGCTGTCGGTTTACCTACACCACAGTGACAAAATCCTGGAACTCCCTCCCTTACAGCACTGTGGGTGTACGTGCAACACACGGACAAAATCCTGGAACTCCCTCCCTAACAGCACTGTGGCTGTACCTACACCACAGCGACAAAATCCTGGAACTCCCTTCCTAAGAGCGCTGTGGGTGTACCTCCAGCGCTCAGACAAAATCCTGGAACTCCCTCCCTAACAGTGCTGTGGGTGTACCTACATCACACAGACAAAATCCTGGAACTCCCTCCCTAATAGCGCTGTGGGTGTACCTACACCACACAGACAAAATCCTGGAACTACCTCGCTAACAGCACTGTGGGTGTACCTACACTACACGGACAAAATACTGGAACTCACTCCCTAACAGCGCTGTGGGTGTACCTACACCAATCAGACAAAATCCTGGAACTCCCTCCCTAACAGCGCTGTGGGTGTACCTACACCACAGGGACAAAATCCTGGAACTCCCTCCGTAATAGCGCTGTCGGTTTACCTACACCACAGGGACAAAATCCTGGAACTCCCTCCCTAACAGCACTGTGGGTGTACCTACACCACAGGGACAAAATCCTGGAACTCCCTCCCTAACAGCACTGTGGGTGTACCTACACCACAGCGACAAAATCCTGGAACTCCCTTCCTAAGAGCGCTGTGGGTGTACCTCCAGCGCTCAGACAAAATCCTGGAACTCCCTCCCTAACAGCGCTGTGGGTGTACCTATACCACACGGACAAAATCCTGGAACTTTCTCCCTAACAGCACTGTGGGTGTACCTACACCACACAGACAAAATCCTGGAACTCCCTCCCAAACAGAAATGTGGGTGTACCTACACCACATGGACAAAATCCTGGAACTCCCTCCCTAACAGCACTGTGGGTGTACCTACACCACAGGGACAAAATCCTGGAACGCCCCTCCCTAACAGCACTGTGGATCTACCTACACCACAGGGACAAAATCCTGGAACTCACTCCCTAACAGCCCTGTGGATATACCTACACGATACGGACAAAAACCTGGAACTCCCTCCCTAACAGCACTGTGGGTGTACCTACACCACAGGGACAAAATCCTGGAACTCTCTCCATAACAGCACTGTGGGTGTAACTAAACCACAGAGACAAAATACTGGAACTCACTCCCTAATAGCGCTGTGGGTGTACCTACACCACAGGGACAAAATCCTGGAACTCACTCCCTAACAGCCCTGTGGATATACCTACACGATACGGACAAAAACCTGGAACTCCCTCCCTAACAGCACTGTGGGTGTACCTACACCACAGGGACATAATCCTGGAACTCCCTCCCTAACAGCACTATGGGTGTACCTACACCACACAGACAAAATCCTGGAACTCCCTCCGTAACAGCGCTGTGGAAGTACCTATACCACAGCGACAAAATCTTGGAACTCCCTCCCTAACAGCACTGTGGGTGTACCTACGCCAGACTGACAAAATACTGGAACTCACTCCCTTACAGATCTGTGGGTGAACCTATACCACAGGACAAAATCCTGGAACTCCATCCATAACAGTACTGTGGGTGTACCTACACCACAGGGACAAAATCCTGGAACACCCTCCTTAACAGCGCTGTGGGTGTAACTACACCACTCAGACAAAATCCTGGAACTCACTCACTAACAGCGCTGTGGGTGTACCTACAACACAGGGACAAAATCCTGGAACTCCCTCCCTAACAACACTGTGGATGTACCTACACCACAGGGACAAAATCCTGGAACTCCCACCCTAACAGCGCTGTGGATGTACCTACACCACACGGACAAAAACCTGGAACTCCCTCCCTAACAGCACTGTGGGTGTACCTACACCACATGGACATAATCCTGGAACACCCTCCCTAACAGCACTGTGGGTGTACCTACACCACAAGAACAATATCCTGGAACTCCCTCCCTAACAGCACTGTGGGTGTACCTACATCACACGGACATAATCCTGGAACTCCCTCCCTAACAGCACTATGGGTGCACCTACACCAAAGGGACAAAATCCTGGAACTCCCTCCCTAATAGCGCTGTGGGTGTACCTACACCACAGGGAGAAAATCCTGGAACTCCCTGCCTAACAACATTGTGGATGTACCTACACCACAGGGACAAAATCCTTGAAATCCCTCCCTAACAGCACTGTGGGTGTACCTACAACACAGGGACAAAATCCTGGAACTCCCTCCCTAACAGCACTGTGGGTGTACCTACACCACACAGACAAAATCCTGGAAATCCCTCCCTAACAGCACTGTGGGTGCACCTACACCACACGGACAAAATCCTGGAACTCACTCCCTAATAGCACTATGGGTGTACCTACACCACGCGGACAAAATCCTGGAACTCACTCACTAATAGCGCTGTGGGTATACCTACACCACAGGGAGAAAATCCTGTAACTCCCTAACTAACAACATTGTGGATGTACCTACACCACAGGGACAAAATCCTGCAAATCCCTCCCTAACAGCACTGTGGGTGTACCTACACCACACAGACAAAATCCTGGAACTCCCTCCCTAACAGCACTGTGGGTGTACCTACACCACACAGACAAAATCCTGGAAATCCCCTCCCTAACAGCACTGTGAGTTTACCTACACCACACAGACAAAATCCTGGAACTCACTCCCTAACCGCACTGTGGGTGTACCTACACCACACAGACAAAATCCTGGAAATCCCCTCCCTAACAGCACTGTGGGTGTACCTACACCACACAGACAAAATCCTGGAACTCCCCTCCCTAACAGCACAGTGGGTGCACTTACACCACACAGACAAAATCCTGGAACTCACTCCCTAATAGCGCTGTGGGTGTACCTACACCACACAGACAAAATCCTGGAACTCCCTCCCAAACAGAACTGTGGATGTACCTACACCACATGGACAAAATCCTGGAACTCCCTCCCTAACAGCACTGTGGGTGTACCTACACCACAGGGAAAAAATCCTGGAACGCCCCTCCCTAACAGCACTGTGGATCTACCTACACCACAGGGACAAAATCCTGGAACTCCCTCACTAACAACACTGTGGGTGCACCTACACCACACGGACAAAATCCTGGAAATCCCTCCCTAACAGCACTGTGGGTGTACCTACATCACAGGGACAAAATCCTGGAACTGCCTCCCTAACAGCGCTGTGGGTGTACCTACACCACAGGGACAAACTCCTGGAACTCCCTCCCTAACAGCACTGTGGGTGTACCTACACCACAGGGACAAAATCCTGGAACTCCCTCCCTAACAGCACTGTGGGTGTACGTACACCACAGGGACAAAATCCTGGAACTCCCTCCCTAACAGCACTGTGGGTGTACCTACACCACAGGGACAAAATCCCGGAACTCCCTCCCTAACAGCACAGAGGGTTTACCTACACAACCCGGACAAAATACTCGAACTCCCTCCCTAATAGCGCTGTCGGTTTACCTACACCACAGTGACAAAATCCTGGAACTCCCTCCCTTACAGCACTGTGGGTGTACGTGCAACACACGGACAAAATCCTGGAACTCCCTCCCTAACAGCACTGTGGCTGTACCTACACCACAGCGACAAAATCCTGGAACTCCCTTCCTAAGAGCGCTGTGGGTGTACCTCCAGCGCTCAGACAAAATCCTGGAACTCCCTCCCTAACAGTGCTGTGGGTGTACCTACATCACACAGACAAAATCCTGGAACTCCCTCCCTAATAGCGCTGTGGGTGTACCTACACCACACAGACAAAATCCTGGAACTACCTCGCTAACAGCACTGTGGGTGTACCTACACCACACAGACAAAATCCTGGAACTCCCCTCCCTAACAGCACAGTGGGTGCACTTACACCACACAGACAAAATCCTGGAACTCACTCCCTAATAGCGCTGTGGGTGTACCTACACCACACAGACAAAATCCTGGAACTCCCTCCCAAACAGAACTGTGGATGTACCTTCACCACATGGACAAAATCCTGGAACTCCCTCCCTAACAGCACTGTGGGTGTACCTACACCACAGGGAAAAAATCCTGGAACGCCCCTCCCTAACAGCACTGTGGATCTACCTACACCACAGGGACAAAATCCTGGAACTCCCTCACTAACAACACTGTGGGTGCACCTACACCACACGGACAAAATCCTGGAAATCCCTCCCTAACAGCACTGTGGGTGTACCTACATCACAGGGAAAAAATCCTGGAACTGCCTCCCTAACAGCGCTGTGGGTGTACCTACACCACAGGGACAAACTCCTGGAACTCCCCTCCCTAACAGCACTGTGGGTGTACCTACACCAAAGGGACAAAATCCTGGAACTCCCTCCCTAACAGCACTGTGGGTGCACTTACACCACACGGACAAAATCCTGGAACTCCCTCCCTAACAGCACTGTGGGTGTACCTACACCACAGGGACAAAATCCTGGAACTCCCTCCATAACAGCACTGTGGGTGTACCTACACCACACGGACAAAAACCTGGAACTCCCTCCCTAACAGCACTGTGGGTGTACCTACACCACACGCACAAAATCCTGGAACTCCCTCCGTAACAGCACTGTGGGTGTACGTACACCACAGGGACAAAATCCTGGAACTCCCTCCCTAACAGCACTGTGGGTGTACCTACACCACAGGGACAAAATCCCGGAACTCCCTCCCTAACAGCACAGAGGGTTTACCTACACAACCCGGACAAAATACTCGAACTCCCTCCCTAATAGCGCTGTCGGTTTACCTACACCACAGTGACAAAATCCTGGAACTCCCTCCCTTACAGCACTGTGGGTGTACGTGCAACACACGGACAAAATCCTGGAACTCCCTCCCTAACAGCACTGTGGCTGTACCTACACCACAGCGACAAAATCCTGGAACTCCCTTCCTAAGAGCGCTGTGGGTGTACCTCCAGCGCTCAGACAAAATCCTGGAACTCCCTCCCTAACAGTGCTGTGGGTGTACCTACATCACACAGACAAAATCCTGGAACTCCCTCCCTAATAGCGCTGTGGGTGTACCTACACCACACAGACAAAATCCTGGAACTACCTCGCTAACAGCACTGTGGGTGTACCTACACTACACGGACAAAATACTGGAACTCACTCCCTAACAGCGCTGTGGGTGTACCTACACCAATCAGACAAAATCCTGGAACTCCCTCCCTAACAGCGCTGTGGGTGTACCTACACCACAGGGACAAAATCCTGGAACTCCCTCCGTAATAGCGCTGTCGGTTTACCTACACCACAGGGACAAAATCCTGGAACTCCCTCCCTAACAGCACTGTGGGTGTACCTACACCACAGGGACAAAATCCTGGAACTCCCTCCCTAACAGCAACGTGGGTGTACCTACACCACAGCGACAAAATCCTGGAACTCCCTTCCTAAGAGCGCTGTGGGTGTACCTCCAGCGCTCAGACAAAATCCTGGAACTCCCTCCCTAACAGCGCTGTGGGTGTACCTATACCACACGGACAAAATCCTGGAACTTTCTCCCTAACAGCACTGTGGGTGTACCTACACCACACAGACAAAATCCTGGAACTCCCTCCCAAACAGAAATGTGGGTGTACCTACACCACATGGACAAAATCCTGGAACTCCCTCCCTAACAGCACTGTGGGTGTACCTACACCACAGGGACAAAATCCTGGAACGCCCCTCCCTAACAGCACTGTGGATCTACCTACACCACAGGGACAAAATCCTGGAACTCACTCCCTAACAGCCCTGTGGATATACCTACACGATACGGACAAAAACCTGGAACTCCCTCCCTAACAGCACTGTGGGTGTACCTACACCACAGGGACAAAATCCTGGAACTCTCTCCATAACAGCACTGTGGGTGTAACTAAACCACAGAGACAAAATACTGGAACTCACTCCCTAATAGCGCTGTGGGTGTACCTACACCACAGGGACAAAATCCTGGAACTCACTCCCTAACAGCCCTGTGGATATACCTACACGATACGGACAAAAACCTGGAACTCCCTCCCTAACAGCACTGTGGGTGTACCTACACCACAGGGACATAATCCTGGAACTCCCTCCCTAACAGCACTATGGGTGTACCTACACCACACAGACAAAATCCTGGAACTCCCTCCGTAACAGCGCTGTGGAAGTACCTATAACACAGCGACAAAATCCTGGAACTCTCACCCTAACAGCACTGTGGGTGTACCTACACCACATGGACATAATCCTGGAACACCCTCCCTAACAGCACTGTGGGTGTACCTACACCACAAGAACAATATCCTGGAACTCCCTCCCTAACAGCACTGTGGGTGTACCTACAC
>NW_024470654.1:0-32500 GCF_017639515.1 Carcharodon carcharias
GGGGGTGGAGGGTTTACAGAGATAGGGAGGGTTGTAGGGGCTGGAGGGAGGTTACAGAGATAGGAAGGTTGTAGGGGCTGGAGGAGGTTACAGAGATAGGGAGGGTTGTAGGGGCTGGAGGAGGTTACAGAGATAGGGAGGGTTGTAGGGGCTGGAGGAGGTTACAGAGATAGGGAGGGTTGTAGGGGCTGGAGGAGGTTACAGAGATAGGGAGGGGTGTAGGGGCTGGAGGAGTTTACAGAGATAGGGAGGCCTGTAGGGGCTGGAGGAGGTTACAGAGATGGGGAGGGGTGTAGGGCCTGGAGGAGGTTACAGAGATAGGGAGGAGGTAGGGGTTTGAGGAGTTGACCGAGATAGGGAGAGTTGTAGGGGCTGTAGGAATTTACAGAGATAGGGAGGGGTGTAGGGGCTGGAGGAGTTTACAGAGATAGGGAGAGGTGTAGAGGCTGGAGGAGGTTACAGAGATAGGGAGGGTTGTAGGGGCTGGGGGAGGTTACAGAGATAGGGAGGGTTGTAGGGGCTGGAGGAGGTTACAGAGATAGGGAGGCTTGTCGGGGCTGGAGGAGGTTACAGAGATAGGGAGGGTTGTAGGGGCTGGAGGAGGTTACAGAGATAGGGAGGGTTGTAGGGGCTGGAGGAGGTTACAGAGATAGGGAGGGTTGTAGGGGCTGGAGGATGTTACAGAGATAGGAAGAGTTCTAGGGGCTGGAGGAGGTTACAGAGATATGGGAGGGTTGTAGGGGATGGAGGAGGTTACAGAGATAGGGAGGTTCGTAGGGGATGGAGGAGGTTACAGAGATAGGGAGTGTTGTAGGGGCTGGAGGAGGTTACAGAGATAGGGAGGGGTGTAGGGGCTGGAGGAGGTTACAGAGATAGGTGGGTTGTAGGGGCTGGAGGAGGTTACAGAGATAGGGAGGGTTGTAGGGGCTGGAGGAGGTTACAGAGATAGGGAGGGTTGTAGGGGCTGGAGGAGGTTACAGAGATAGGGAGGGTTGTAGGGGCTGGAGGAGGTTACAGAGATAGGGTTGTAGGGGCTGGAGGAGGTTACAGAGATAGGGAGGGGTGTAGGGGCTGGAGGAGGTTACAGAGATAGGGTGGGATGTAGGGGCTGGAGGAGGTTACAGAGATAGGGAGGGTTGTAGGGGCTGGAGGAGGTTACAGAGATAGGGAGGGTTGTAGGGCTGGAGGAGGTTACAGAGATAGGGAGGGTGTAGGGGCTGGAGGAGGTTACAGAGATAGGGAGGGTTGTAGGGGCTGGAGGAGGTTACAGAGATGGAGGGGTGTAGGGGCTGGAGGAGGTTACAGAGATAGGGGGGTGTAGGGCTGGAGGAGGTTACAGAGATAGGGAGGGTTGTAGGGGCTGGAGGAGGTTACAGAGATAGGGAGGGTTGTAGGGGCTGGAGGAGGTTACAGAGATAGGGAGGGGTGTAGGGGCTGGAGGAGGTTACAGAGATAGGGAGGGTTGTAGGGGCTGGAGGAGGTTACAGAGATAGGGAGGGGTCTAGGGGCTGGAGGAGGTTACAGAGATAGGGAGGGTTGGGGGGGCTGGCTGAGATTACAGAGATAGGGTGGGTTTTTGGGGCTGGAGGAGGTTACAGAGATAGGGAGGGTTGTGGGGGCTGGAGGAGGTTACAGAGATAGGGAGGGTGTAGGGCTGGAGGAGGTTACAGAGATAGGGAGGGGTGTGTAGGGGCTGGAGGAGGTTACAGAGATAGGGAGGGTTGTAGGGGCTGGAGGAGGTTACAGAGATAGGGAGGGGTTGTAGGGGCTGGAGGAGGTTACAGAGATAGGAGGGGTGTAGGGGCTGGAGGAGGTTACAGAGATAGGGAGGTTGTAGGGCTGGAGGAGGTTACAGAGATAGGGAGGGTTTTTGGGGCTGGAGGAGGTTACAGAGATAGGGAGGGGTCTAGGGGCTGAAGGAGGTTACAGAGATAGGAGGGATGTAGGGGCTGGAGGAGGTTACAGAGATAGGGAGGGTTGTTGGGACTGGAGGAGGTTACAGAGATAGGGAGTGTGTAGGGGCTGGAGGAGGTTACAGAGATAGGGAGGGGTTTAGGGGCTGGAGGAGGTTACAGAGATAGGGAGGGTTGTAGGCGCTAGGGGAGGTTACAGAGAAAGGAAGGAGTGTAGGGGATGGAGGAGGTTACAGAGATAGGGAGGGTTGTAGGGGCTGGAGGAGGTTACAGAGATAGGGAGGGTTGTAGGGGCTGGAGGAGGTTACAGAGATAGGGAGGGTTGTAGGGGCTGGAGGAGGTTACAGAGATAGGGAGGGTTGTAGGGGCTGGAGGAGGTTACAGAGATAGGAGGGTTGTAGGGGCTGGAGGAGGTTACAGAGATAGGGAGGGTTGTAGGGCTGGAGGAGGTTACAGAGATAGGGAGGGTTGTAGGGGCTGGAGGAGGTTACAGAGATAGGGAGGGTTGTAGGGGCTGGAGGAGGTTACAGAGATAGGGAGGGTTGTAGGGGCTGGAGGAGGTTACAGAGATAGGGTTGTTGGGGCTGGAGGAGGTTACAGAGATAGGGAGGGTTGTAGGGGCTGGAGGAGGTTACAGAGATAGGGAGGGGTGTAGGGGCTGGAGGAGGTTACAGAGATAGGGAGGGTTGTAGGGGCTGGAGGAGGTTACAGAGATAGGGAGGGTTGTAGGGGCTGGAGGAGGTTACAGAAATAAGAAGGAGTGTAGGGTCTGGAGGAGGTTACAGAGATAGGGAGGGTTGTAGGTGCTGGAGGAGGTTACAGAGATAGGGAGTGGTGTTGGGGCTGGAGGAGGTAACAGAGATAGGGAGGGGTGTAGGGGCTGGAGGAGGTTAAAGAGATAGGGAGGGTTGTAGGGGCTGGAGGAGGTTACAGAGATAGGGAGGGTTGTAGGGGCTGGAGGAGGTTACAGAGATAGGGAGGGGTGTAGGGGTGGAGGAGGTTACAGAGATAGGGAGGGTTGTGGGGCTGGAGGAGGTTACAGAGATAGGGAGGGTTGTAGGGGCTGGAGGAGGTTACAGAGATAGGGAGGGTTGTAGGGGCTGGAGGAGGTGGTTACAGAGATAGGGAGGGTGTAGGGGCTGGAGGAGGTTACAGAGATAGGGAGGGTTGTAGGGGCTGGAGGAGGTTACAGAGATAGGGAGGGGTTGTAGGGCTGGAGGAGGTTACAGAGATAGGGAGGGGTGTAGGGGCTGGAGGAGGTTACAGAGATAGGGAGGGTGTAGGGGCTGGAGGAGGTTACAGAGATAGGGAGGGTTGTAGGGGCTGGAGGAGGTTACAGAGATAGGGAGGGGTGTAGGGGCTGGAGGAGGTTACAGAGATAGGGAGGGTGTAGGGGCTGGAGGAGTTTACAGAGATAGGGAGGGAGTATGGGCTGGAGGAGGTTACAGAGATAGGGGGGTGTAGGGGCTGGAGGAGGTTACAGAAATAGGGAGGGTGTTGGGGCTGGAGGAGTTTGCAGAGATAGGGAGGGAGTATGGGCTGGATGGGTTTACAGAGATAGGGAGGGTGTCGGGCGTGGAGGGGGTTACAGAGATAGGGAGGGTTGTAGGGGCTAGAGGTGGTTACAGAGATAGGGAGGGTTGCAGGGCCTTGAGGAGGTTACAGAGATAGTGAGGCTTGTAGGGCTGGAGGAGGTTACAGAGATAGGGAGGGTTGTAGGGGCTGGAGGAGGTTACAGAGATAGGGAGGGGTGTAGGGGCTGGAGGAGGTTACAGAGATAGGGAGGGGTGTAGGGGCTGGAGGAGGTTACAGAGATAGGGAGGGTTGTAGGGGCTGGAGGAGGGTTACAGAGATAGTGAGGGTGCAGTGGCAAGAGGAGGTTACAGAGATAGGGAGGGGTGTAGGGGCTGGAGGAGGTTACAGAGATAGGGAGGGTTGTAGGGGCTGGAGGAGGTTACAGAGATAGGGAGGGTTGTAGGGGCTGGAGGAGGTTACAGAGAAAGGGAGGGTTGTAGGGCTGGAGGAGGTTACAGAGATAGGGAGGGTTGTAGGGCTGGAGGAGGTTACAGAGATAGGGAGGGTGTGTAGGGCTGGAGGAGGTTACAGAGATAGGGAGGGTTGTAGGGGCTGGAGGAGGTTACAGAGATAGGGAGGGTTGTAGGGGCTGGAGGAGGTTACAGAGATAGGGAGGGTGTAGGGGCTGGAGGAGGTTACAGAGATAGGGAGGGGTGTAGGGGCTGGAGGAGGTTACAGAGATAGGGAGGGTTGTAGGGCTGGAGGAGGTTACAGAGATAGGGAGGGGTGTAGGGGCTGGAGGAGGTTACAGAGATAGGGAGGGTTGTAGGGCTGGAGGAGGTTACAGGGATAGGGAGGGTTGTAGGGGCTGGAGGAGGTTACAGAGATAGGGAGGGTTGTAGGGCTGGAGGAGGTTACAGAGATAGGGGAGGGTGTAGGGGCTGGAGGAGGTTACAGAGATAGGGAGGGTTGTAGGGGCTGGAGGAGGTTACAGAGATAGGGAGGGTTGTAGGGGCTGGAGGAGGTTACAGAGATAGGGAGGGTTGTAGGGGCTGGAGGAGGTTACAGAGATAGGGAGGGGTGTAGGGGCTGGAGGAGGTTACAGAGATAGGGAGGGTTGTAGGGGCTGGAGGAGGTTACAGAGATAGGGAGGGTTGTGGTGCTGGAGGAGGTTACCGGGATAGGGAGGATTGTAGGGACAGGAGGATGTTACAGAGATAGGGAGGGGTGTAGGGCTGGAGGAGGTTACAGAGATAGGGAGGGTTGTAGGGGCTGGAGGAGGTTACAGAGATAGGGAGGGTTGTAGGGGCTGGAGGAGGTTACAGAGATAGGGAGTGTTGTAGGGGCTGGAGGAGGTTACAGAGATAGGGAGGGTTGTAGGGGCTGGAGGAGGTTACAGAGATAGGAGGGTGTAGGGCTGGAGGAGGTTACAGAGATAGGGAGGGTTGTAGGGGCTGGAGGAGGTTACAGAGATAGGGAGGGTGTAGGGGCTGGAGGAGGTTACAGAGATAGGGAGGGTTTGGGGGGAGGAGGTTACAGAGGTAGGGAGGGTTTGGGGGGGAGGAGGTTACAGAGGTAGGGAGGGTTTGGGGGGAGGAGGTTACAGAGATAGGGAGGGTTGTAGGGGCTGGAGGAGGTTACAGAGATAGGGAGGGGTGTATGGGCTGGAGGAGGTTACAGAGATAGGGAGGGGTGTAGGGGCTGGAGGACGTTACAGAGATATGGAGGGGTGTAGGGGCTGGAGGAGGTGACAGAGATTGAGGGGGGTTGTAGGGGCTGGAGGAGGTTACTGAGATAGGGAGGGGTTGTAGGTGTTGCAGGAGGTTACAGAGATAGGGAGGGTTGTAGGGACTGGAGGAGGTTACAGAGATAGGGAGGGTTGTAGGGCGCTGGAGGAGGTTACAGAGATAGGGAGGGCTGTTGGGGCTGGAGGAGGTTACAGAGATAGGGAGGGGTGTGTAGGGGCTGGAGGAGGTTACAGAGATAGGGAGGGTTGTAGGGGCTGGAGGAGGTTACAGAGATAGGGAGGGTTGTAGGGGCTGGAGGAGGTTACAGAGATAGGGAGGGTTGTAGGGGCTGGAGGAGGTTACAGAGATAGGGAGGGTTGTAGGGGCTGGAGGAGTTACAGAGATAGGGAGGGGTTGTAGGGGCTGGAGGAGGTTACAGAGATAGGGAGGGGTGTAGGGGCTGGAGGAGGTTACAGAGATAGGGATGTAGGGGCTGGAGGAGGTTACAGAGATAGGGAGGGGTGTAGGGGCTGGAGGAGGTTACAGAGATAGGGAGGGGTGTAGGGGCTGGAGGAGGTTACAGAGATAGGGAGGGGTTGTAGGGGCTGGAGGAGGTTACAGAGATAGGGGGGTGTAGGGGCTGGAGGAGGTTACAGAGATAGGGAGGGTTGTAGGGGCTGGAGGAGGTTACAGAGATAGGGAGGGATGTAGGGACTGGAAGAGGTTACAGAGATAGGGAGGGTTGTAGGGGCTGGAGGAGGTTACAGAGATAGGGAGGGTTGTAGGCTGGAGGAGGTTACAGAGATAGGGAGGGTTGTAGGGGCTGGAGGAGGTTACAGAGATAGGGAGGGTTGTAGGGGCTGGAGGAGGTTACAGAGATAGGGAGGGGTGTAGGGGCTGGAGGAGGTTACAGAGATAGGGAGGGTTGTAGGAGTTGGAGGAGGTTACAGAGATAGGGAGGGTTGTAGGGGCTGGAGGAGGTTACAGAGATAGGGGGGTGTAGGGGCTGGAGGAGGTTACAGAGATAGGGAGGGTTGTAGGGGCTGGAGGAGGTTACAGAGATAGGGAGGGACGTAGGGGATGGAGGAGGTTACAGAGATAGGGAGGGTTGTAGGAGTTGGAGGAGGTTACAGAGATAGAGAGGGTTGTAGGTGCTCGAGGATGTTACAGAGATAGGGAGGGTTGTAGGGGTTGAAGTAGATTAGAGATAGAGAAGGGTGTAGGGGCTGGAGGAGGTTACAGAGATAGGGAGGGTTGTAGGGGCTGGAGGAGGTTACAGAGATAGGGAGGGTTGTAGGGGCTGGAGGAGGTTACAGAGATAGGGAGGGTTGTAGGGGCTGGAGGAGGTTACAGAGATAGGGAGCGTTGTAGGCGCTAGGGGAGGTTACAGAGAAAGGAAGGTGTGTAGGGGATGGAGGAGATTACAGAGATAGGGAGGGTTGTAGGGGCTGGAGGAGGTTACAGAGATAGGGAGGGTTGTAGCTGCTGGGGGAGGTTACAGAGATAGGGAGGGTTGTAGGGGCTGGAGGAGGTTACAGAGATAGGGAGGGTTGTAGGGGCTGGAGGAGGTTACAGAGATAGGGAGGGTTGTAGGGGCTGGAGGAGGTTACAGAGATAGGGAGGGGTTGTAGGGGCTGGAGGAGGTTACAGAGATAGGGAGGGTTGTAGGGCTGGAGGAGGTTACAGAGATAGGGAGGGTTGTAGGGGCTGGAGGAGGTTACAGAGATAGGGAGGGTTGTAGGGCTGGAGGAGGTTACAGAGATAGGAAGTTGTAGGGGCTGGAGGAGGTTACAGAGATAGGGAGGGTTGTAGGGGCTGGAGGAGGTTACAGAGATAGGGAGTGTTGTAGGGGCTGGAGGAGGTTTCAGAGATAGGGAGGGTTGTAGGGGCTGGAGGATGTTACAGAGATAGGGAGGGTTGTAGGGCTGGAGGAGGTTACAGAGATAGGGTTGTCGGGGCTGGAGGAGGTTACAGAGATGGGAGGGGTTGTAAGGGCTGGAGGAGGTTACAGAGATAGGGAGGGTTGTGGGGGCTGGAGGAGGTTACAGAGATAGGGAGGGGTGTAGGGGCTGGAGGAGGTTACAGAGATAGGGAGGGTTGTAGGGGCTGGAGGAGGTTACAGAGATAGGGAGGGTTGTAGGGGCTGGAGGAGGTTACAGAGATAGGGAGGGTTGTAGGGGCTGGAGGAGGTTACAGAGATAGTGAGGAGTGTAGGGGCTGGAGGAGGTTACAGAGATAGGGAGTGTTGTTGGGGGCTGGAGAAGGTTACAGAGATAGGGAGGGTGTAGGGGCTGGAGGAGGTTACAGAGATAGGGAGGGGTGTAGGGGCTGGAGGAGGTTACAGAGATAGGGAGGGTTGTAGGGGCTGGAGGAGGTTACAGAGATAGGGAGGGTTGTAGGGGCTGGAGGAGGTTACAGAGATAGGGAGGGGTGTAGGGGTGGAGGAGGTTACAGAGATAGGGAGGGTTGTAGGGGCTGGAGGAGGTTACAGAGATAGGGAGGGTTGTAGGGGTGGAGGAGGTTACAGAGATAGGGAGGGTTGTAGGGGCTGGAGGAGGTTACAGAGATAGGGAGGGTGTAGGGGCTGGAGGAGGTTACAGAGATAGGAGGGTTGTAGGGGCTGGAGGAGGTTACAGAGATAGGGAGGGGTGTGTAGGAGGGTTGTAGGGCTGGAGGAGGTTACAGAGATAGGAGGGGTTGTAGGGGCTGGAGGAGGTTACAGAGATAGGGAGGGTTGTAGGGACTTGAAGAGGTTACAGAGATAAGGACGTGTGTAGGGGCTGGAGGAGGTTACAGGGAGTGGTAGGGTTGTAAGGGCTGGAGGAGGTTACAGAGATAGGGAGGGTTGTAGGGGCTGGAGGAGGTTACAGAGATAGGGAGGGTTGTGGGGTTGGAGGAGGTTACAGAGATAGGGAGGGTTGTAGGGACAGGAGGATGTTACAGAGATAGGGAGGGGTGTAGGGCTGGAGGAGGTTACAGAGATAGGGAGGTTGTAGGGGCTGGAGGAGGAAACAGAGATAGGGAGGGTTGTAGGGCTGGAGGAGGTTACAGAGATAGGGAGGGGTTGTAGGGGCTGGAGGAGGTTACAGAGATAGGGAGGGTTGTAGGGGCTGGAGGAGGTTACAGAGATAGGGGGGGGTTGTAGGGGCTGGAGGAGGTTACAGAGATAGGGAGGGTGTAGGGGCTGGAGGAGGTTACAGAGATAGGGGGTTGTAGGGGCTGGAGGAGGTTACAGAGATAGGGAGGGGTGTAGGGCTGGAGGAGGTTACAGAGATAGGGAGGGTTGTAGGGGCTGGAGGAGGTTACAGAGATAGGGAGGGTTGTAGGGGCTGGAGGAGGTTACAGAGATAGGAGTGGTGTAGGGGCTGGAGGAGGTTACAGAGATAGGGAGGGTGTAGGGGCTGGAGGAGGTTACAGAGATAGGGAGGGTTGTAGGGGCTGGAGGAGGTTACAGAGATAGGGAGGGTTGTAGGGGCTGGAGGATGTTACAGAGATAGGGAGGGTTGTAGGGGCTGGAGGAGGTTACAGAGATAGGGAGGGTTGTAGGGCTGGAGGAGGTTACAGAGATAGGGAGGGTTGTAGGGGCTGGAGGAGGTTACAGAGATAGGGAGGGTTGTAGGGGCTGGAGGAGGTTACAGAGATAGGGAGGGTTGTAGGGCTGGAGGAGGTTACAGAGATAGGGAGGGTTTGTAGCTGCTGGGGAGGTTACAGAGATCGGGAGGGTTGTAGGGGCTGGAGGAGGTTACAGAGATAGGGAGGGTTGTAGGGGCTGGAGGAGGTTACAGAGATAGGGTTGTAGGGGCTGGAGGAGGTTACAGAGATAGGGAGGGGTGTAGGGCTGGAGATGGTTACAGAGATAGGGAGGGTTGTGGTGCTGGAGGAGGTTACAGAGATAGGGAGGGTTATTTGTAGGCTGGAGTTTTACGGGATAGGGGGGCTTTTGAGGGGGGAGGGTTTTGGGGGAGGGTGGGGTGGTTACAGGTTACAGGATTTTGTGGGGGGGTGGGGGAGGAGGGAGGGATAGATAGGGGGGGTGTAGGGGCTGGAGGAGGTTACAGAGATAGGGAGGGTTGTAGGGGCTGGAGGAGGTTACAGAGATAGGGAGGGTTGTAGGGCTGGAGGAGGTTACAGAGATAGGGAGGGTTGTAGGGGCTGGAGGAGGAGGTTACAGAGATAGGGAGGGTGTAGGGGCTGGAGGAGGTTACAGAGATAGGGAGGGTGTAGGGGCTGGAGGAGGTTACAGAGATAGGGAGGGTGTAGGGGCTGGAGGAGGTTACAGAGATAGGGAGGTGTGTAGGGGCTGGAGGAGGTTACAGAGATAGGGAGGGTTGTAGGGGCTGGAGGAGGTTACAGAGATAGGGAGGGTTGTAGGGGCTGGAGGAGGTTACAGAGATAGGGAGGGGTGTAGGGGCTGGAGGAGGTTACAGAGATAGGGAGGGTTGTAGGGCTGGAGGAGGTTACAGAGATAGGGAGGGTTGTAGGGGCTGGAGGAGGTTACAGAGATAGGGAGGGTTGTAGGGGCTGGAGGAGGTTACAGAGATAGGGAGGGTGTAGGGGCTGGAGGAGGTTACAGAGATAGGGAGGGTTGTAGGGGCTGGAGGAGGTTACAGAGATAGGGAGGGTTGTAGGGGCTGGAGGAGGTTACAGAGATAGGGAGGGTGTAGGGGCTGGAGGAGGTTACAGAGATAGGGAGGGTTGTAGGGGCTGGAGGAGGTTACAGAGATAGGGAGGGTGTAGGGGCTGGAGGAGGTTACAGAGATAGGGAGGGTGTAGGGGCTGGAGGAGGTTACAGAGATAGGGAGGGTTGTAGGGGCTGGAGGAGGTTACAGAGATAGGGAGGGTTGTAGGGGCTGGAGGAGGTTACAGAGATAGGGAGGGTTGTAGTGGCTGGAGGAGGTTACAGAGATAGGGAGGGGTGTAGGGGCTGGAGGAGGTTACAGAGATAGGGAGGGTTGTAGGGCTGGAGGAGGTTACAGAGATAGGGAGGGTTGTAGGGGCTGGAGGAGGTTACAGAGATAGGGAGGGGTGTAGGGGCTGGAGGAGGTTACAGAGATAGGGAGGGTTGTAGGGGCTGGAGGAGGTTACAGAGATAGGGAGGGTGTAGGGGCTGGAGGAGGTTACAGAGATAGGGAGGGTGTAGGGGCTGGAGGAGGTTACAGAGATAGGGAGGGTTGTAGGGGCTGGAGGAGGTTACAGAGATAGGGAGGGGTGGGTAGGGTGGAGGAGGTTACAGAGATAGGGAGGGTTGTAGGGGCTGGAGGAGGTTACAGAGATAGGGAGGGTTGTAGGGGTGGAGGAGGTTACAGAGATCGGGAGGGTTGTAGGGGCTGGAGGAGGTTACAGAGATAGGGAGGGTGTAGGGGCTGGAGGAGGTTACAGAGATAGGGAGGGTTGTAGGGGCTGGAGGAGGTTACAGAGATAGGGAGGGTTGTAGGGGCTGGAGGAGGTTACAGAGATAGGGAGGGTTGTAGGGGCTGGAGGAGGTTACAGAGATAGGGAGGGTTGTAGGGGCTGGAGGATGTTACAGAGATAGGGAGTGTTGCAGGTGCTGGAGGAGGTTACAGAGATAGGGAGGGTTGTAGCGGCTGGAGGGGGTTACAGAGATAGAGGGGGTTGTAGGGCTGGAGGAGGTTACAGAGATAGGGAGTGTTGTAGGGGCTGGAGGAGTTACAGAGATAGGGAGGATTGTAGGGGCTGGAGGAGGTTACAGAGATAGGGAGGGTGTAGGGGCTGGAGGAGGTTAGAGATAGGGAGGGTATAGGGGCTGGAAGAGGTTACAGAGAAAGGGAGGGTATAGGGGCTGGAGGAGGTTCCAGAGATAGGGAGGGGTGGAGGAGGTTACAGAGATAGGGAGGGGTGTAGGGGCTGGAGGAGGTTACAGAGATAGGGAGGGTGTAGGGGCTGGAGGAGGTTACAGAGATAGGGAGGGTTGTAGGTGCTGGAGGAGGTTACAGAGATAGGGAGGGTTGTAGGGCTGGAGGAGGTTACAGAGATAGGGAGGGGTGTAGGGCTGGAGGAGGTTACAGAGATAGGGAGGGTTGTAGGGGCTGGAGGAGGTTACAGAGATAGGGAGGGTTGTAGGGGCTGGAGGAGGTTACAGAGATAGGGAGGGTGTAGGGGCTGGAGGAGGTTACAGAGATAGGGAGGGTTGTAGGGCTGGAGGAGGTTACAGAGATAGGGAGGGTTGTAGGGGCTGGAGGAGGTTACAGAGATAGGGAGGTTGGTGTAGGGCTGGAGGAGGTTACAGAGATAGGGAGGGTGTAGGGGCTGGAGGAGGTTACAGAGATAGGGAGGGGTGTAGGGGCTGGAGGAGGTTACAGAGATAGGGAGGGTTGTAGGTGCTGGAGGAGGTTACAGAGATAGGGAGGGTTGTAGGGGCTGGAGGAGGTTACAGAGATAGGGAGGGTTGTAGGGGCTGGAGGAGGTTACAGAGATAGCGAGGTTTGGAGGAGGTTACAGAGATAGGGAGGGTTGTAGGGGCTGGAGGAGGTTACAGAGATAGGGAGGTGTGTAGGGGCTGGAGGAGGTTACAGAGATAGGGAGGGTTGTAGGGGCTGGAGGAGGTTACAGAGATAGGGAGGGGTGTAGGGGCTGGAGGAGGTTACAGAGATAGGGAGGGTTGTAGGGGCTGGAGGAGGTTACAGAGATAGGGAGGGTTGTAGGGCTGGAGGAGGTTACAGAGATAGGGAGGGTTGTAGGGGCTGGAGGAGGTTACAGAGATAGGGAGGGTTGTAGGGGCTGGAGGAGGTTACAGAGATAGGGAGGGTTGTAGGGGCTGGAGGAGGTTACAGAGATAGGGAGGGTGTAGGGGCTGGAGGAGGTTACAGAGATAGGGAGGGTTGTAGGGGCTGGAGGAGGTTACAGAGATAGGGAGGGTTGTAGGAGCTGGAGGAGGTTACAGAGATAGGGAGCGCTGTAGGGGCTGGAGGAGGTTACAGAGATAGGGAGGGGTGTAGGGCTGGAGGAGGTTACAGAGATAGGGAGGGTTGTAGGGGCTGGAGGAGGTTACAGAGATAGGAGGGTTGTAGGGGCTGGAGGAGGTTACAGAGATAGGGAGGGGTGTAGGGGCTGGAGGAGGTTACAGAGATAGGGAGGGTTGTAGGGGCTGGAGGAGGTTACAGAGATAGGGAGGGTTGTAGGGGCTGGAGGAGGTTACAGAGATAGGGAGGGTGTAGGGGCTGGAGGAGGTTACAGAGATAGGGAGGGGTGTAGGGGCTGGAGGAGGTTACAGAGATAGGGAGGGTTGTAGGGGCTGGAGGAGGTTACAGAGATAGGGAGGGTGTAGGGCTGGAGGAGGTTACAGAGATAGGGAGGGTTGTAGGGGCTGGAGGAGGTTACAGAGATAGGGAGGGTTGTAGGGGCTGGAGGAGGTTACAGAGATAGGGAGGGTTGTAGGGGCTGGAGGAGGTTACAGAGATAGGGAGGGTGTAGGGGCTGGAGGAGGTTACAGAGATAGGGAGGGTTGTAGGGGCTGGAGGAGGTTACAGAGATAGGGAGGGTTGTAGGGGCTGGAGGAGGTTACAGAGATAGGGAGGTTGTAGGGGCTGGAGGAGGTTACAGAGATAGGGAGGGTTGTAGGGGCTGGAGGAGGTTACAGAGATAGGGAGGGTTGTAGGGTGGAGGAGGAGGTTACAGAGATAGGGAGGTTGTAGGGGCTGGAGGAGGTTACAGAGATAGGGAGGGTTGTAGGGGCTGGAGGAGGTTACAGAGATAGGGAGGGTTGTAGGGGCTGGAGGAGGTTACAGAGATAGGGAGGGTGTAGGGGCTGGAGGAGGTTACAGAGATAGGGAGGGTTGTAGGGGCTGGAGGAGGTTACAGCGATAGGGAGGGGTGTTGGCGCTGGAGGAGGTTACAGAGATAGGGAGGGTAAAAGGTGCTGGAGGAGGTTCAGAGATAGGGAGGGTGTAGGGGCTGGAGGAGGTTTCAGAGATAGGGATGGTCGTATGGACTGGAGGAGGTTACAGAGATAGGGAGGGTTGTAGGGCTGGAGGAGGTTACAGAGATAGGGAGGGTTGTAGGGGCTGGAGGATGTTACAGAGATAGGGAGGGTTTTAGGGGCTGGAGGAGGTTACAGAGATAGGGAGGGTCGTAGGGCCTGGAGGTTACAGAGATAGGGAGGGTTGTAGGGGCTGGAGGAGGTTACAGAGATAAAGAGGTTTGTAGGGGCTGGAGGAGGTTACAGAGATAGGCAGTTGTGTAGGGTCTGGAGGAGGTTACAGAGATAGGGAGTGGTGTAGGGTCTGGAGGAGGTTACAGAGATAGGGAGGGGTGTAGGGCTGGAGGTTGTTACAGAGATAGGGAGGGGGTAGGGGCTGGAGGAGGTTACAGAGACTGGGAGGGTTGTAGGGGCTGGTGGAGGTTACAGAGATAGGGAGGGGTGTAGCGGCTGGAGGAGGTTACAGAGATAGGGAGGTGTGTAGGGGCTGGAGGAGGTTACAGAGATAGGGAGGGTTGTAGGGGCTGGAGGAGGTTACAGAGATAGGGAGGGTTGTAGGGCTGCAGGTTATTACAGAGATAGGTAGGGGTGTATTTGGCTGGAGGAGGTAACAGATAGGGAGGGTTGTAGGGGCTGGAGGAGGTTACAGAGATAGGGAGGGGTGTAGGGGCTGGAGGAGGTTACAGAGATAGGGAGGGTTGTAGGGGCTGGAGGAGTTACAGAGATAGGGAGGGTTGTAGGGGCTGGAGGAGGTTACAGAGATAGGGAGGGTTGTAGGGGCTGGAGGAGGTTACAGAGATAGGGAGGGTTGTAGGGGCTGGAGGAGGTTACAGAGATAGGGAGGGTTGTAGGGGCTGGAGGAGGTTACAGAGATAGGGAGGGTTGTAGGGCTGGAGGAGGTTACAGAGATAGGGAGGGTTGTAGGGGCTGGAGGAGGTTACAGAGATAGGGAGGGTTGTAGGGGCTGGAGGAGGTTACAGAGATAGGGAGGGTTGTAGGGGCTGGAGGAGGTTACAGAGATAGGGAGGGGTTGTAGGGCTGGAGGAGGTTACAGAGATAGGGAGGGTTGTAGGGGCTGGAGGAGGTTACAGAGATAGGGAGGGTGTAGGGCTGGAGGAGGTTACAGAGATAGGGAGGGTTGTAGGGGCTGGAGGAGGTTACAGAGATAGGGAGGGTTGTAGGGGCTGGAGGAGGTTACAGAGATAGGGAGGGTTGTAGGGCTGGAGGAGGTTACAGAGATAGGGAGGGGTTGTAGGGGCTGGAGGAGGTTACAGAGATAGGGAGGGTTGTAGGGGCTGGAGGAGGTTACAGAGATAGGGAGGGTTGTAGGGGCTGGAGGAGTTACAGAGATAGGGAGGGTGTAGGGGCTGGAGGAGGTTACAGAGATAGGGAGGGTTGTAGGGGCTGGAGGAGGTTACAGAGATAGGGAGGGGTGTAGGGGCTGGAGGAGGTTACAGAGATAGGGAGGGTTGTAGGGCTGGAGGAGGTTACAGAGATAGGGAGGGTTGTAGGGGCTGGAGGAGGTTACAGAGATAGGGAGGGTTGTAGGGGCTGGAGGAGGTTACAGAGATAGGGAGGGTTGTAGGGGCTGGAGGAGGTTACAGAGATAGGGAGGGTTGTAGGGGCTGGAGGAGGTTACAGAGATAGGGAGGGTTGTAGGGGCTGGAGGAGGTTACAGAGATAGGGAGGGGTTGTAGGGCTGGAGGAGGTTACAGAGATAGGGAGGGTTGTAGGGGCTGGAGGAGGTTACAGAGATAGGGAGGGTTGTAGGGGCTGGAGGAGGTTACAGAGATAGGGAGGGTTGTAGGGGCTGGAGGAGGTTACAGAGATAGGGAGGGTTGTAGGGGCTGGAGGAGGTTACAGAGATAGGGAGGGTTGTAGGGGCTGGAGGAGGTTACAGAGATAGGGAGGGTTGTAGGGGCTGGAGGAGGTTACAGAGATAGGGAGGGTTGTAGGGGCTGGAGGAGGTTACAGAGATAGGGAGGGTTGTAGGGGCTGGAGGAGGTTACAGAGATAGGGAGGGTTGTAGGGGCTGGAGGAGGTTACAGAGATAGGGAGGGTTGTAGGGGCTGGAGGAGGTTACAGAGATAGGGAGGGTTGTAGGGGCTGGAGGAGGTTACAGAGATAGGGAGGGTGTAGGGGCTGGAGGAGGTTACAGAGATAGGGAGGGTTGTAGGGGCTGGAGGAGGTTACAGAGATAGGGAGGGTTGTAGGGGCTGGAGGAGGTTACAGAGATAGGGAGGGTTGTAGGGGCTGGAGGAGGTTACAGAGATAGGGAGGGGTTGTAGGGGCTGGAGGAGGTTACAGAGATAGGGAGGGTGTAGGGGCTGGAGGAGGTTACAGAGATAGGGAGGGTTGTAGGGGCTGGAGGAGGTTACAGAGATAGGGAGGGTGTAGGGGCTGGAGGAGGTTACAGAGATAGGGAGGGTTGTAGGGGCTGGAGGAGGTTACAGTGATAGGGAGGGTTGTAGGGGCTGGAGGAGGTTACAGAGATAGGGAGGGTTGTAGGGCAGGAGGAGGTTACAGAGATAGGGAGGGTTATAGGGGCTGGAGGAGGTTACAGAGATAGGGAGGGTCGTAGGGGCTGGAGGAGGTTACAGAGATAGGGAGGAGTGTAGGGGCTGGAGGAGGTTACAGAGATAGGGAAGGTGTAGGGGCTGGAGGAGGTTACAGAGATAGGGAGGGTTGTAGGGGCTGGAGGAGGTTACAGAGATAGGGAGGGTGTAGGGGCTGGAGGAGGTTACAGAGATAGGGAGGTTGTAGGGCTGGAGGAGGTTACAGAGATAGGGAGGGGTGTAGGGGCTGGAGGAGGTTACAGAGATAGGGAGGGTTGTAGGGGCTGGAGGAGGTTACAGAGATAGGGAGGGTTGTGGGGTTGGAGGAGGTTACAGGGATAGGGAGGGGTGTAGGGGTTGGAGGAGGTTACAGAGATAGGGAGGGTTGTAGGGCTGGAGGAGGTTACAGAGATAGGGAGGGTTGTAGGGGCTGGAGGAGGTTACAGAGATAGGGAGGGTGTAGGGCTGGAGGAGGTTACAGAGATAGGGAGGGTTGTAGGGGCTGGAGGAGGTTACAGAGATAGGGAGGGTTGTAGGGGCTGGAGGAGGTTACAGAGATAGGGAGGGTTGTAGGGGCTGGAGGAGGTTACAGAGATAGGGAGGGTGTAGGGGCTGGAGGAGGTTACAGAGATAGGGAGGGGTGTAGGGGCTGGAGGAGGTTACAGAGATAGGGAGGGTTGTAGGGGCTGGAGGAGGTTACAGAGATAGGGAGGGTTGTAGGGGCTGGAGGAGGTTACAGAGATAGGGAGGGGTGTAGGGGCTGGAGGAGGTTACAGAGATAGGGAGGGTGTAAGGGCTGGAGGAGGTTACAGAGATAGGGAGGGTTGTAGGGGCTGGAGGAGGTTACAGAGATAGGGAGGGTGTAGGGGCTGGAGGAGGTTACAGAGATAGGGAGGGTTGTAGGGGCTGGAGGAGGTTACAGAGATAGGGAGGGTTGTAGGGGCTGGAGGAGGTTACAGAGATAGGGAGGGTTGTAGGGGCTGGAGGAGGTTACAGAGATAGGGAGGGTTGTAGGGTCTGGAGGAGGTTACAGAGATAGGGAGGGTTGTAGGGGCTGGAGGAGGTTACAGAGATAGGGAGGGTTGTAGGGGCTGGAGGAGGTTACAGAGATAGGGAGGGTTGTAGGGCATGGAGGAGGTTACAGAGATAGGAGGGTTGTAGGGGCTGGAGGAGGTTACAGAGATAGGGAGGGGTGTAGGGACTGGAGGAGGTTACAGAGATAGGGAGGGTTGTAGGGGCTGGAGGAGGTTACAGAGATAGGGAGGGTTGTAGGGGCTGGAGGAGGTTACAGAGATAGGGTTGTCGGGGCTGGAGGAGGTTACAGAGATAGGGAGGGGTGTAGGGGCTGGAGGAGGTTACAGAGATAGGGAGGGTTGTAGGGGCTGGAGGAGGTTACAGAGATAGGGAGGGTTGTAGGGGCTGGAGGAGGTTACAGAGATAGGGAGGGTTGTAGGGGCTGGAGTAGGTTACAGAGATAGGGAGGGGTGTAGGGGCTGGAGGAGGTTACAGAGATAGGGAGGGTTGTAGGGGCTGGAGGAGGTTACAGAGATAGGGAGGGTTGTAGGGCTGGAGGAGGTTACAGAGATAGGGAGGGTTGTAGGGGCTGGAGGAGGTTACAGAGATAGGGAGGGTTGTAGGGGCTGGAGGAGGTTACAGAGATAGGGAGGGTTGTAGGGGCTGGAGGAGGTTACAGAGATAGGGAGGGTTGTAGGGGCTGGAGGAGGTTACAGAGATAGGGAGGGTTGTAGGGGCTGGAGGAGGTTACAGAGATAGGGAGGGTTGTAGGGGCTGGAGGATGTTACAGAGATAGGGAGGGTGTAGGGGCTGGAGGAGGTTACAGAGATAGGGAGGGTGTAGGGGCTGGAGGAGGTTACAGAGATAGGGAGGGTTGTAGGGGCTGGAGGAGGTTACAGAGATAGGGAGGGTTGTAGGGGCTGGAGGAGGTTAAAGAGATAGGGAGGGTGTAGGGGCTGGAGGAGGTTACAGAGATAGGGAGGGTTGTAGGGCTGGAGGAGGTTACAGAGATAGGGAGGGTTGTAGGGGCTGGAGGAGGTTACAGAGATAGGGAGGTTGTAGGGCTGCTGGAGGAGGTTACAGAGATAGGGAGGGTTGTAGGGGCTGGAGGAGGTTACAGAGATAGGAGGGTTGTAGGGCTGGAGGAGGTTACAGAGATAGGGAGGGTTGTAGGGGCTGGAGGAGGTTACAGAGATAGGGAGGGTTGTAGGGGCTGGAGGAGGTTACAGAGATAGGGAGGGTTGTAGGGGCTGGGGAGGTTACAGAGATAGGGAGGGATGTAGGGGCTGGAGGAGATTACAGAGATAGGGAGGGGAGAAGGGGCTGGAGGAGGTTACAGAGATAGGGAGGGTAGAAGGGGCTTGAAGAGGTTACAGAGATAGGGAGGGTAGAAAGGGCTGGAGGAGCTTACAGAGATAGGGAGGGTTGTAGGGGCTGGAGGAGGTTACAGAGATAGGGAGGGTTGTAGGGGCTGGAGGAGGTTACAGAGATAGGGTTGTAGGGACTGGAGGAGGTTACAGAGATAGGGAGGGTGTAGGGGCTGGAGGAGGTTACAGAGATAGGGAGGGTTGTAGGGGCTGGAGGAGGTTACAGAGATAGGGAGGGTGTAGGGGCTGGAGGAGGTTACAGAGATAGGGAGGGTTGTAGGGGCTGGAGGAGGTTACAGAGATAGGGAGGGTGTAGGGGCTGGAGGAGGTTACAGAGATAGGGAGGGTTGTAGGGGCTGGAGGAGGTTACAGAGATAGGGAGGGTTGTAGGGGCTGGAGGAGGTTACAGAGATAGGGAGGGTTGTAGAGGCTGGAGGAGGTTACAGAGATAGGGAGGGGTGTGGCAGGAGGAGGTTACAGAGATAGGGAGGGTGTGTAGTGGCTGGAGGAGGTTACAGAGATAGGGAGGGTTGTAGGGGCTGGAGGAGGTTACAGAGATAGGGAGGGTTGTAGGGGCTGGAGGAGGTTACAGAGATAGGGAGGGTTGTAGGGGCTGGAGGAGGTTACAGAGATAGGGAGGGTTGTAGGGGCTGGAGGAGGTTACAGAGATAGGGAGGGGTGTAGGGGCTGGAGGAGGTTACAGAGATAGGGAGGGGTTGTAGGGGCTGGAGGAGGTTACAGAGATAGGGAGGGTTGTAGGGGCTGGAGGAGGTTACAGAGATAGGGAGGGTTGTAGGGGCTGGAGGAGGTTACAGAGATAGGGAGGGTTGTAGGGGCTGGAGGAGGTTACAGAGATAGGGAGGGTTGTAGGGGCTGGAGGAGGTTACAGAGATAGGGAGGGTTGTAGGGGCTGGAGGAGGTTACAGAGATAGGGAGGGTTGTAGGGCTGGAGGAGGTTACAGAGATAGGGAGGGTTGTAGGGGCTGGAGGAGGTTACAGAGATAGGGAGGGTTGTAGGGGCTGGAGGAGGTTACAGAGATAGGGAGGGGTTGTAGGGGCTGGAGGAGGTTACAGAGATAGGGAGGGTGTAGAGCTTGTAGGAGGTTACAGAGATAGGGAGGGTTGTAGGGGCTGGAGGAGGTTACAGAGATAGGGAGGGTGTAGGGGCTGGAGGAGGTTACAGAGATAGGGAGGGTTGTAGGGGCTGGAGGAGGTTACAGAGATAGGGAGGGGTGTAGGGGCTGGAGGAGGTTACAGAGATAGGGAGGGGTTGTAGGGGCTGGAGGAGGTTACAGAGATAGGGAGGGTTGTAGGGGCTGGAGGAGGTTACAGAGATAGGGAGGGTTGTAGGGGCTGGAGGAGGTTACAGAGATAGGGAGGTTGTAGGGGCTGGAGGAGGTTACAGAGATAGGGAGGGTTGTAGGGGCTGGAGGAGGTTACAGAGATAGGGAGGGTGTGTAGGGCTGGAGGAGGTTAAAGAGATAGGGAGGTGTTAGGGGCTGGAGGAGGTTACAGAGATAGGGAGGCTTGTAGAGGCTGGAGGAGGTTACAGAGATCGGGAGGGTTGTAGGGGCTGGAGGAGGTTACAGAGATAGGGAGTTTTGTAGGATCTGGAGGAAGTTACAGAGATAGGGAGGGGTGTAGGGGCTGGAGGAGTTTACAGAGATAGGGAGGATTATATGAGCTGGAGGAGGTTACAGAGATAGGGAGGGTTGTAGGGGCTGGAGTATTTTACAGAGATAGGGAGGGGTGGAGGGGCTGGAGGTGGTTACAGAGATAGGGAGTGTTGTAGGGGCTGGAGGAGGTTAAAGTGAATGGGAGGGTTGTAGGGGCTGGAGGAGGTTACAGAGTTAGGGTGGGTTGTAGGGTCTGGAGGAGGTTACAGAGATAGGGAGGGTTGTAGGGGCTGGAGGAGGTTACAGAGATGGGAAGGGTTGTAGGGGCTGGCGGAGGTTACAGTGAAAGGGAGTGTTGTAGGGGCTGGAGGAGGTTACAGAGAAAGGGAGGGTTGTAGGGGCTGGAGGAGGTTACAGAGATAGGGAGGGGTGTAGGGACTGGAGGCGGTTACAGAGAAAGAAGGGTTGTAGGGGATGGATGGGGTTACAGAGATAGGGAGGGGTGTAGGGTCTGGAGGCGGTTACAGAGATAGGGTTGTGGGGCTGGAGGAGGTTACAGAGATAGGGAGGGGTGTAGGGACTGGAGGAGGTTACAGAGATAGCGAGGGGTGTAGGGGCTGGAGGAGGTTACAGAGATAGGGAGGGTTGTAGGGGCTGGAGGAGGTTACAGAGATATGGAGGGTTTTTGGGGCTGGAGGAGGTTACAGAGATAGGGAGGGTTGTAGGGGCTGGGGGAGGTTACAGAGATAGAAAGTAGTGTAGGGTCTAGAGGAAGTTACAGTGATAGGGAGGGTTGTAGGAGCTGGAGGAGGTTACAGAGAAAGGGAGGGTTGTACGGGCTGGAGGAGTTTACAGAGATAGAGAGGGGTGTAGGGGCTGGAGGAGTTTCCAGAGATAGGGAGGGTTTTAGGGGCTGGAGGAGGTTACAGAGATTGGGAGGGTTGTAGGGGCTGGAGCAGATTACAGAGATAGGGAGGGTTATAGCTGCTGGGGGAGGTTACAAAGATAGGAAGTGTTGAAGGGGCAGGAGGAGGTTACAGATATAGGGAGGTTTGTAGGGCTGAGCAGGTTACAGAGATAGGGAGGGTTGTAGGTACAGGAGGCGGTTACAGAGATAGGAAGGGTTGTAGGGGCTGGAGGAGATTACAGAGATAGGGAGGAGTGTAGGGTCCGGAGGAGGTTACAGAGATAGGGAGGGTTGTAGGGGCTGGAGGAGGTTACAGAGATAGGGAGGGTTGCAGGGGCTGGAGGAGGTTACAGAGATAGGGAGGGTTGTAGGGGCTGGAGGAAGTTACAGAGATAGGGAGCGTTGTAGGGGCTGGAGCAGATTACAGAGATAGGGAGGGTTGTAGGGGCTGGAGGAGGTTACAGAGATAGGGAGGTTTGTAGCTGCTGTGGGAGGTTACAGAGATAGGAAGTGTTGAAGGGGCAGGAGGAGGTTACAGATATAGGGAGGTTTGTAGGGGCTGAGGAGGTTACAGAGATAGGGAGGATTGTAGGTCCTGGAGGAGTTTACAGAGATAGGGAGTGTTGTAGGGGCTGGAGGAGGTTACAGTGATAGGGGTGTAGGGGCTGGAGGAGGTTACAGTGATAGGGTTGTAGGGGCTGGAGGAGGTTACAGAGATAGGGAGTGTTGTAGGGGCTGGAGGAGGTTTCAGAGATTGGGAGGGGTGTGGGTTCTGGAGGAGGTTACAGAGATAGGGAGGGTTGTAGGGGCTGGTGGAGGTTAAAGAGATTGGAAGGGTTGTAGGGGCTGGAGGAGGTTACAGAGTTAGTGAGGGTTGTAGGGGCTGGAGGAGGTTACAGAGATAGGGAGGTTTGTAGGGGCTGGAGGAGGTTACAGAGATCGGGAGGGTTGTAGGGGCTGGAGGAGGTTACAGAGATAGGGAGGGTTGTATCTGCTGAGGGAGGTTACCGAGATAGGGAGTGTTGAAGAAGCTGGAGGAGGTTACAGAGATAGGGAGGGTTGTAGGGGCTGGAGGAGGTTACAGAGATAGGGAGGGTTGTAGCTGCTGGGGGAGTTTACAGAGATAGGGATGGGTGTAGGGTCTGGAGGAGCTTACAGAGATAGGGAGGGTTGTAGGGGCTGGAGGAGGTTACAGAGATAGGGAGGGTTGTAGGGGCAGGAGGAGGTTACAGAGATAGCGAGTTGTGTAGGGGCTGGAGGATGTTACAGAGATAGGGAGGGTTGTAGGGGCTGGAGGAGGTTACAGAGATAGGGAGGGTTGTAGGGGCAGGAGGAGGTTACAGAGATAGCGAGTTGTGTAGGGGCTGGAGGATGTTACAGAGATAGGGAAGGTTGTAAGGGCTGGAGGATGTTTCAGAGATTTGGACGTGTGTAGGGGCTGGAGGAGGTTACAGAGATAGGGAGGGGTGTAGGGTCTGGAGGACGTTTCAGAGATTGGGAGGGTTGTAGGGGCTGGAGGAGGTTACAGAGTCAGGGAGGGTTGTAGGCGCTGGAGGAGGTTACAGAGATAGAGAAGGTTGTAGGTTCTGGAGCAGGTTACAGAGTTTGGGAGGGTTGTAGGGGCTGGAGGAGGTTATAGAGTTAGGGAGGGTTGTAGGGGCTGGAGGAGGTTACAGAGTTAGGGAGGGTTGTAGGGGCTGGAGGAGGTTACAGAGATAGGGAGTGTTGTAGGGGCTGAGGGAGGTTACAGAGATAGGAAGGAGTGTAGGGTCTGGAGGAGGTTAGAGAGATAGAGAAGGTGTAGGGACTGGAGGAGGTTACAGAGATAGGGAGGGGTGTAGGGCCTGTAGGAAGTTACAGAGATAGGGAGGGGTGTAGGGGCTGGAGGAGGTTAGAGAGATAGGGAGGGGTGTAGGTGCTGGATGAGGTTACAGAGATAGGGAGAGGTGTAGGGGCTGGAGGAGGTTACAGAGATAGGGAGGAGTGTAGGGGCTGGAGGAGGTTAGAGAGATTGAGAAGGTATAGGGGCTGGAGGAGTTTACAGAGATAGGGAGGGTTGCAGGGGCTGGAGTAGGTTACAGAGATAGGGAGGGGTGTAGGGTCTGGAGGAGGTTAGAGAGATAGAGAAGGTGTAGGGGCTGGAGGAGTTTACAGAGATAGGGAGGGTTGTAGGGGCTGTAGGTGGTTAAAGAGATAGGGAGGATTGTAGGGGCTGGAGGAGGTTACAGAGATAGGGAGGGGTGTAGGGCCTGTAGGAAGTTACAGAGATAGGGAGGGGTGTAGGGGCTGGAGGAGTTTACAGAGATAGGGAGGATTATATGAGCTGGAGGAGGTTACAGAGATAGGGAGGGTTGTAGGGGCTGGAGTATTTTACAGAGATAGGGAGGGGTAGAGGGGCTGGAGGTGGTTACAGAGATAGGGAGTGTTGTAGGGGCTGGAGGAGGTTAAAGTGAATGGGAGGGTTGTAGGGGCTGGAGGAGGTTACAGAGTTAGGGTGGGTTGTAGGGTCTGGAGGAGGTTACAGAGATAGGGAGGGTTGTAGGGGCTGGAGGAGGTTACAGAGATGGGAAGGGTTGTAGGGGCTGGCGGAGGTTACAGTGAAAGGGAGTGTTGTAGGGGCTGGAGGAGGTTACAGAGAAAGGGAGGGTTGTAGGGGCTGGAGGAGGTTACAGAGATAGGGAGGGGTGTAGGGACTGGAGGCGGTTACAGAGATAGAAGGGTTGTAGGGGATGGAGGGGGTTACAGAGATAGGAGGGGTGTAGGGTCTGGAGGCGGTTACAGAGATAGGGTTGTAGAGGCTGGAGGAGGTTACAGAGATAGGGAGGGGTGTAGGGACTGGAGGAGGTTACAGAGATAGCGAGGGGTGTAGGGGCTGGAGGAGGTTACAGAGATAGGGAGGGTTGTAGGGGCTGGAGGAGGTTACAGAGTTAGGGAGGGTTGTAGGGACTGGAGGAGGTTACAGAGATAGGGAGTGTTGTAGGGGCAGGAGGAGGTTACAGAGATAGAAACGAGTGTAGGGTCTAGAGGAGGTTACAGAGATAGGGAGGGTTGTAGGAGCTGGAGGAGGTTACAGAGAAAGGGAGGGTTGTACGGGCTGGAGGAGTTTACAGAGATAGGGAGGGGTGTAGGGGCTGGAGGAGTTTCCAGAGATAGGGAGGGTTTTAGGGGCTGGAGGAGGTTACAGAGATTGGGAGGGTTGTAGGGGCTGGAGCAGATTACAGAGATAGGGAGGGTTATAGCTGCTGGGGGAGGTTACAAAGATAGGAAGTGTTGAAGGGGCAGGAGGAGGTTACAGATATAGGGAGGTTTGTAGGGGCTGAGCAGGTTACAGAGATAGGGAGGGTTGTAGGTACAGGAGGCGGTTACAGAGATAGGAAGGGTTGTAGGGGCTGGAGGAGATTACAGAGATAGGGAGGAGTGTAGGGTCCGGAGGAGGTTACAGAGATAGGGAGGGTTGTAGGGGCTGGAGGAGGTTACAGAGATAGGGAGGGTTGTAGGGGCTGGAGGAGGTTACAGAGATAGGGAGGGTTGTAGGGGCTGGAGGAAGTTACAGAGATAGGGAGCGTTGTAGGGGCTGGAGGAGATTACAGAGATAGGGAGGGTTGTAGGGGCTGGAGGAGGTTACAGAGATAGGGAGGGTTGTAGCTGCTGGGGGAGGTTACAGAGATAGGAAGTGTTGAAGGGGCAGGAGGAGGTTACAGATATAGGGAGGTTTGTAGGGGCTGAGGAGGTTACAGAGATAGGGAGGATTGTAGGTCCTGGAGGAGTTTACAGAGATAGGGAGTGTTGTAGGGGCTGGAGGAGGTTACAGTGATAGGGTTGTAGGGGCTGGAGGAGGTTACAGTGATAGGGTTGTAGGGGCTGGAGGAGGTTACAGAGATAGGGAGTGTTGTAGGGGCTGGAGGAGGTTTCAGAGATTGGGAGGGGTGTGGGTTCTGGAGGAGGTTACAGAGATAGGGAGGGTTGTAGGGGCTGGTGGAGGTTAAAGAGATTGGAAGGGTTGTAGGGGCTGGAGGAGGTTACAGAGTTAGTGAGGGTTGTAGGAGCTGGAGGAGCTTACAGAGATAGGGAGGTTTGTAGGGGCTGGAGGAGGTTACAGAGATCGGGAGGGTTGTAGGGGCTGGAGGAGGTTACAGAGATAGGGAGGGTTGTATCTGCTGAGGGAGGTTACCGAGATAGGGAGTGTTGAAGAAGCTGGAGGAGGTTACAGAGATAGGGAGGGTTGTAGGGGCTGGAGGAGGTTACAGAGATAGGGAGGGTTGTAGCTGCTGGGGGAGTTTACAGAGATAGGGATGGGTGTAGGGTCTGGAGGAGCTTACAGAGATAGGGAGGGTTGTAGGGGCTGGAGGAGGTTACAGAGATAGGGAGGGTTGTAGGGGCAGGAGGAGGTTACAGAGATAGCGAGTTGTGTAGGGGCTGGAGGATGTTACAGAGATAGGGAGGGTTGTAGGGGCTGGAGGAGGTTACAGAGATAGGGAGGGTTGTAGGGGCAGGAGGAGGTTACAGAGATAGCGAGTTGTGTAGGGGCTGGAGGATGTTACAGAGATAGGGAGGGGTGTAGGGTCTGGAGGACGTTTCAGAGATTGGGAGGGTTGTAGGGGCTGGAGGAGGTTACAGAGTCAGGGAGGGTTGTAGGCGCTGGAGGAGGTTACAGAGATAGAGAAGGTTGTAGGTTCTGGAGCAGGTTACAGAGTTTGGGAGGTTTGTAGGGGCTGGAGGAGGTTACAGAGATAGGGAGTGTTGTTGGGGCTGAGGGAGGTTACAGAGATAGGAAGGAGTGTAGGGTCTGGAGGAGGTTACAGAGATAAGGAGGGTTTTAGGGGCTGGAGGAGGTTACAGAGATAAGGAGGGTTGTAGGGGCTGGAGGAGGTTACAGAGATTGGGAGGCTTGTAGGGGCTGGAGGAGGTTACAGAGATTGGGAGGCTTGTAGGGGCTGGAGGAAGTTACAGTGATAGGGAGGGGTGTAGGTTCTAGAGGAACTTACAGAAATAGGGAGGAGTGTAGTGTCTAGAGGAGGTTACAGAGATAGGGAGAGTTGTAGGGGCTGGAGCAGATTACTGAGATATGGAGGGGTGAACGGGCTGGAGGTGGTGACAGAGATTGGGAGGGATGTAAGGACTGGAGGAGGTCACAGAGATAGGGAGGGTTGTAGCGGCTGGGGAAGTTACAGAGATAGAGAGTGTTGAAGGGGCTGGGGGAGGTTACAGAGATAGGGAGGGTTGTATGGTCTGGAGGAGCTTACAGAGATAGGGAGGGTTGTATGGGCTGGAGGAGGTTACAGAGATAGGGAGGGTTGAATGGGCTGGGGGAGGTTACAGAGATAGGGAGGGTTGTATGGTCTGGAGGAGCTTACAGAAATAGGGAGGAGTGTAGGGGCTGGAGGAGGTTACACAGATAGCGAGGGGTGTATGGGCTGGAGGAGGTTACAGAGATAGGATTGAGTGTAGGGGCTGGAGTAGGTTACAGAGATAGGAAAAGTTGTTGGGGCTGGAGGAGGTTACTGAGATAGGGAGGGTTGTAGGCTGTGGAGGAGGTTACAGAGATAGGGAGGGATGTAGGGCCTGGAGGAGGTTACAGAGATAGGGAGGGGTGTAGGGGCTGGAGGAGGTTACAGAGATAGGGAGGGTTGTAGGGGCTGGAGGAGGTTACAGAGATAGGGAGGGTTGTAGGAGCTGGAGGAATTTACAGAGATAGGGAGGGTTGTAGGGCCTGGAGGATGTTACAGAGATAGGGAGGGGTGTAGGGGCTGGAGGAGGTTACAGAGATAGGGAGGGTTGTAGGGGCTGGAGGAGGTTACAGAGATAGGGAGGGCTGTAGGGGCTGGAGGAGGTTACAGAGATAGGGAGGGTTGTAGGCTGTGGAGGAGGTTACAGAGACAGGGTTGTAGGGTCAGGAGGAAGTTTCAGAGATAGGGAGGGGTGTAGGGGCTGGAGGAGGTTACAGAGATAGGGAGGGCTGTAGGGGCTGGAGGAGGTTACAGAGATAGGGAGGGTTGTAGGGGGCTGGAGGAAGTTACAGAGATAGGGAGGATTATAGGGGCTGGAGTAGGTTACAGTGATATTGAGGGGTGTACGGTCCGGATGAGGTTACAGAGATAGGGAGGGTTGTAGGGGCTGGAGGAGGTTACAGAGATAGGGTGGGTTGTAGGGGCTGGAGTAGGTTACAGAGATAGGGAATGTTGTAGGGGCTGGAGGAGGTTACAGAGATAGGGAGGGGTGTAGGGGCTGGAGGAGGTTACAGAGATAGGGAGGGTTGTAGGGGGCTGGAGGAAGTTACAGAGATAGGGAGGATTATAGGGTCTGGAGGAGGTTACAGTGATATTGAGGGGTGTACGGTCTGGATGAGGTTACAGAGATAGGGAGGGTTGTAGGGGCTGGAGGAGGTTACAGAGATAGGGAGGGTTGTAGGTGCTGGAGGAGGTTACAGAGATAGGGAGCAGTGAAGGGTGTGGAGGAGCTTACCGAAATAAGGAGGAGTGTAGGGTCCGGAGGAGGTTACAGAGATAGGGAGGGTTGTAGGGGCTGGAGGTGGTTACAGAGATAGGGAGGGTTGTAGGGTCTGGAGGAGGTTACAGAGATAGGGAGTGTTGTAGCTGCTGGGGGAGGTTACAGGGATAGGGAGTGTTGAAGGGGCTGGAGGAGGTTACAGATATAGGGATGGTTTTAGGGACTGGAGGCGGTTACAGAGATAGGGAGGGTTGTAGGGTCTGGAGGAGGTTAGAGAGATAGGGAGCGTTGTAGGGGCTGGAGGAGGTTACAGAGATAGGGAGGGGTGTAGGGGCTGGAGGACGTTACAGAGATAGGGAGGGTTGTAGGGGCTGGAGGAGGTTACAGAGATAGGGAGGGTTGTAGGGGCTGGAGGAGGTTACAGAGATAGGGAGTGTTGTAGGGGCTGGAGGAGGTTACAGAGATAGGGAGGGTTGTAGGGACTGGAGGATGTTTTAGAGATAGGGAGGGTTGTAGGGGCTGGAGGTGGTTTCAGAGATAGGAAGTGTTGTAGGGGCTGGCGGAGTTTACAGAGATAGTGAGGGGTGTAGGAGCTGGAGGAGGTTAAAGAGACAGGGAGGGTTGTAGGCTGTGCAGTATGTTACAGAGATAGGGAGGGTTGTAGGGGCTGGAGGAGGTTACAGAGATAGGGAGGGTTGTTGGAGCTGGACGAGGTTTCAGAGATAGGAAAGGTTGTAGGGGCTGGAGGAGGTTACAGAGATAGGGAGGGTTTTAGGGGCTGGAGGAGGTTACAGAGTTAGGGAGGTGTGTAGGGGCTGACGGAGGTTACAGAGAGAGGGAGGGTTGTCGATGCTGGAGGAGGTTACAGAGATAGGGAGGGGTGTAGGGGCTGGAGAAGGTTATAGAGATAGGGAGGGGTGTAGGGGCTGGAGAAGGTTATAGAGATAGGGAGGGGTGTAGGGGCTGGAGGAGGTTACAGAGATAGGGAGGGTTGTCGGTGCTGGAGGAGGTTACAGAGATAGGGAGGGGTGTAGGGTCTGGAGGAGGTTACAGAGATAGGGAGGGTTGTAGGGGCTGGGGGAGGTTACAGAGATAGGGAAGGTTGTAGGGGCTGGAGGAGGTTACAGAGATAGGGAGGGGTGTAGGTGCTGGAGGAGGTTACAGAGATAGGGAAGGTTGTAGGCTGTCGAGGAGGTTCCGGATAGAGGGTTGTAGGGGCTGGAGGAGGTTTCAGAGATAGGGAAGGTTGTAGGGGCTGGAGGAGGTTACAGAGATAGGGAGGGTTGTAGGTGCTGGAGGAGGTTACAGAGATAGGGAGGGTTGTAGGGAGTGGAGGAGGTTACAGAGATAGGGAGGGTTGTAGGCGCTGGGAGAGGTTACAGAGATAGGGAGGGTTGTAGGGGCTGGAGGAGGTTACAGAGATAGGGAGGGTTGTAGGGGCTGGAGGAGGTTACAGAGAGAGGAAGGGTTGTAGGGGCTGGAGGAGGTTACAGTGATAGGGAGGGGTGTAGGGGCTGGAGGAGTTTACAGAGATAGGGAGGGTTGTAGGGGCTGGAGGAGGTTACAGAGAGAGGGAGGGTTGTAGGGGCTGGAGGAGGTTACAGTGATAGGGAGGGGTGTAGGGGCTGGAGAAGGTTACAGTGATAGGGAGGGGTGTAGGGGCTGGAGGAGGTTAGAGAGATAGAGAAGGTGTAGGGGCTGGAGGAGTTCACAGAGATAGTGTGGTTTGAAGGGGCTGTAGGTGGTTAAAGAGATAGGGAGTTTTGTAGGGGCTGGAGGAGGTTACAGAGATAGGGAGGGTTGTAGGGGCTGGAGGAGGTTACAGAGTTAGGGAGGGTTGTAGGGGCTGGAGGAGGTTACAGAGATAGGGAGGGTTGTAGGGGCTGGAGGAGGTTACAGAGATAGGGAGTGGTGTAGGGGCTAGAGAAGGTTCCAGAGATAGGGTAGGTTGTAGTGGGCTGGCGGACGTTACAGAGATAGGGAGGGTTGTAGGTGCTGCAGGAGGTTACAGTAATGGGGATTGGTGTAGGGGCTGGAGGAGGTTAGAGAGATAGCGAGGGATGTAGGGGCTGGAGGAGGTTACAGAGATAGGGAGGGGTTTAGGTGCTTGAGGAGGTTACAGAGATAGGGTGGGATGTAGGGGCTGGAGGAGGTTAGAGAGATAGAGATGGTGTAGGGGCTGGAGGAGGTTACAGAGATAGGGATGTTTGTAGGGGCTGGAGGAGGTTACAGAGATGGGGAGGGTTGTAGGGGCTGGAGGAGGTTACAGAGATAGGGACGTTTGTAGGGGCTGGAGGAGGTTACATTGATTGGGAGGGGTGTAGGGGCTGGAGGAGGTTATACAGATAGAGAGGGTGTAGGGGCTGGAGGAGGTTACAGAGATAGGGAGGGGTTTAGGTGCTTGAGGAGGTTACAGAGATAGGGAGGGGTGTAGGGGCTGGAGGAGGTTAGAGAGATAGGGAGGGTTGTAGGGGCTGGAGGAGGTTACAGAGATAGGGAGTGTTGTAGGGGCTGGAGGAGGTTACAGAGATAGGGAGGGTTGTAGGGACTGGAGGATGTTACAGCGATAGGGAGGGTTGTAGGGGCTGGAGGTGGTTTCAGAGATAGGAAGTGTTGTAGGGGCTGGCGGAGTTTACAGAGATAGTGAGGGGTGTAGGAGCTGGAGGAGGTTAAAGAGACAGGGAGGGTTGTAGGCTGTGCAGTATGTTACAGAGATAGGGAGGGTTGTAGGGGTTGGAGGAGGTTACAGAGATTGGGAGGGTTGTAGGGGTTGGAGGAGGTTACAGAGATTGGGAGGGTTGTTGGAGCTGGACGAGGTTTCAGAGATAGGAAAGGTTGTAGGGGCTGGAGGAGGTTACAGAGATAGGGAGGGTTTTAGGGGCTGGAGGAGGTTACAGAGTTAGGGAGGGTTGTAGGGGCTGGAGGAGGTTACAGAGATAGGGAGGGGTGTAGGGGCTGGAGAAGGTTATAGAGATAGGGAGGGTTGTAGGGGCTGGGGGAGGTTACAGAGATAGGGAAGGTTGTAGGGGCTGGAGGAGGTTACAGAGATAGGGAGGGGTGTAGGTGCTGGAGGAGGTTACAGAGATAGGGAAGGTTGTAGGCTGTCGAGGAGGTTCCAGATAGAGGGTTGTAGGGGCTGGAGGAGGTTTCAGAGATAGGGAAGGTTGCAGGGGCTGGAGGAGGTTTCAGAGATAGGGAGGGTTGTAGGTGCTGGAGGAGGTTACAGAGATAGGGAGGGTTGTAGGGAGTGGAGGAGGTTACAGAGATAGGGAGGGTTGTAGGCGCTGGGAGAGGTTACAGAGATAGGGAGGGTTGTAGGGGCTGGAGGAGGTTACAGAGATAGGGAGGGTTGTAGGGGCTGGAGCAGGTTACAGAGAGAGGGAGGGTTGTAGGGGCTGGAGGAGTTTACAGAGATAGCGAGGGTTGTAGGGGCTGGAGCAGGTTACAGAGATAGGGAGGAGTGTAGGGGTTGGAGGAGGTTACAGTGATAGGGAGGGGTGTAGGGGCTGGAGGAGGTTACAGAGATAGGGAGGGTTGTAGGGGCTGGAGGAGGTTACAGGGAGAGGGAGGGTTGTAGGGGCTGGAGGAGGTTACAGTGATAGGGAGGGGTTTAGGGACTGGAGAAGGTTACAGTGATAGGGAGGGGTGTAGGGGCTGGAGGAGGTTAGAGATATAGAGAAGGTGTAGGGGCTGGAGGAGTTCACAGAGATAGGGTGGTTTGAAGGGGCTGTAGGTGATTAAAGAGATAGGGAGTTTTGTAGGGGCTGGAGGAGGTTACAGAGATACGGAGTGGAGTAGGGCCTGGAGGAAGTTACAGAGATAGGGAGGGGTGTAGGGACTGGAGGAGGTTACAGAGATAGGGAGGGTTGTAGGGGCTGGAGGAGGTTACAGAGTTAGGGAGGGTTGTAGGGGCTGGAGGATGTTACAGAGATAGGGAGGGTTGTAGGGGCTGGAGGAGGTTACAGAGATAGGGTAGGTTGTAGTGGGCTGGCGGACGTTACAGAGATAGGGAGGGTTGTAGGTGCTGCAGGAGGTTACAGTAATGGGGATTGGTGTAGGGGCTGGAGGAGGTTAGAGAGATAGCGAGGGATGTAGGGGCTGGAGGAGGTTACAGAGATAGGGAGGGGTTTAGGTGCTTGAGGAGGTTACAGAGATAGGGTGGGATGTAGCGGCTGGAGGAGGTTAGAGAGATAGAGATGGTGTAGGGGCTGGAGGAGGTTACAGAGATAGGGAGGTTTGTAGGGGCTGGAGGAGGTTACAGAGATGGGGAGGGTTGTAGGGGCTGGAGGACGTTACAGAGATAGGGAAAGTTGTAGGTGCTGGAGGAGGTTACATTGATTGGGAGGGGTGTAGGGGCTGGAGGAGGTTATACAGATAGAGAGGGTGTAGGGGCTGGAGGAGGTTACAGAGATAGGGAGGGGTTTAGGTGCTTGAGGAGGTTACAGAGATAGGGAGGGGTGTAGGGGCTGGAGGAGGTTAGAGAGATAGAGAAGGTGTAGGGGCTGGAGGAGGTTACAGAGATAGGGAGGGGTGTAGGGGCTGGAGGAGGTTAGAGAGATAGAGAAGGTGTAGGGGCTGGAGGATGTTACAGAGATAGGGAAGGTGTAGGGGCTGGAGGAGGTTACAGAGATAGAGAGGGGTGTAGGGGCTGGAGGAGGTTACTGAGATAGGGAGGGGTGTAGTGGCTGGAGGAGGTTACAGAGATAGGGAGGAGTTTAGGGCCTGGAGGAGGTTACAGAGATAGGGATGGGTGTAGGGGCTGGAGGAGGTTACAGAGATAGGGAGGGGTGTAGGGGCTGGAGGAGGTTACAGAGATAGGGAGGGGTGTAGGGGCTGGAGGAGGTTACTGAGATAGGGAGGGGTGTAGTTGCTGGAGGAGGTTACAGAGATAGGGAGGAGTTTAGGGGCTGGAGGAGGTTACAGAGATAGGGAGGGGTGTAGGGGCTGGAGGAGGTTACAGAGATAAGGGAGGGTTGTAGGGGCTGGAGGAGGTGACAGAGATAGGGAGGGTTGTAGGGGCTGGAGGAGGTTACAGAGATAGGGAGGAGTTTAGGGGCTGGAGGAGTTTACAGAGATAGGGAGGGTTGTAGGGACTGGAGGAGGTTACAGAGATAGGGAGGGGTGTAGGGGCTGGAGGAGGTTACAGAGATAAGGGAGGGTTTTAGGGGCTGGAGGAGGTGACAGAGATAGGGAGGGTTGTAGGGGCTGGAGGGTTTTACACAGATAGGGAGGGGTGTAGGGGCTTGAGGGGGTTACACAGATAGGGAGAGTTGAACCAGCGTTGATCCCCTGGCCTGATGGTAATGGTAGAGTGGGGGATATGCTGGGCCATGAGGTTACAGATTGTGTTTGAGTACAATTCTGCTGCTGCTGATGGCCCACAGCACCTCATGGATGCCCAGTCCTGAGTTGCTCGATCTGTTTGAAATCTATCCCATTTAGCACGGTGGTCGTGTTACACAGCACGATGGAGGGTATCTGGACATGGGACTTCATCTCCACA